>NC_133198.1:1472500-1552500 GCF_049306965.1 Danio rerio
CAGCCGTTCATTAATTCATGTTCAGCTCAGTCCCTTCATTCATCAAAGGTCCCCACAGCAGAATGAACCACCAACTATTCCAGCATATGTTTTGCACAGCAGATGCCCCTCCAGCTGCAACCCAGTACTGGGAAACACCCATACACTTTCACATTCGTAAACACTCATACACTTCGGCCAATTTAGTTCATCAGTTCCCCTAAAGCGCATGAGTTTGGGCTGTGGGGGAAAAACCCACGCCAACACAGGGAGAACATGCAAACTCCACACAGAAATGCCAACTGTCCCAGCCAGGACTCGAACCAGCGACCTTCTTGATGTAAGGTTACAGTTCTAACTACTGAGCCACTGTGCCACCCTACAGCTTTTCAGCATTCTTCTTTAGGGTGTACAAAAAGCATTAGGGTTAGGGTTTTTGGTCGGCTTTTGGTGCGCACTCAAGTACGATTGCTACATTCACACCTGCCCAAATGAACCGCACCAAGAGGGAAAACCAACTCTAGTGCGATACAACCCAAACACCCATAATGTACATATTTGGGTGAACTGCCCCTTTAAAAGTGAGTCATTGTCTGTGTGTAAACATGCAGCTTGACATATTGTGCTTTAAATGAGTTGTAAGGGAATATTAGTGTGTGTGTGTGTGTGTGTGTGTGTGTTCAGCTGTAGTGTCGCTCACTCTTCTGACTCTTTCTCTTCTGTTTGCCTCCAGCTGACCTCAACAACGTGCGCTTCTCTGCGTACAGGACGGCGATGAAGATCCGCCGGCTGCAGAAAGCTCTCTGCTGTAAGTCTATGTGGACGTGTTTGTGTGTGTGCGCGTGCGTGCATGCGTGTGTGTGCATTTGCAAGTTTGCATGTGAGTCTCTGTGTACGTTCATGAGTGTGTATGTCTGTGCGTTCATGAGAGTGTGTGTGGACGTGAGTGTATGTGTGTGTATGTGTGCGCGCGTGTGTGTGTGTGTGTGTTTGTTTGTTTGCATGCTTATGTGCGCACATGAGTGTGGTGTTTGTGTGCGTGCATCAGTATGTTTGCATGTGAGTGTTTGTATGTATGTATGAGTACACACCTGTGTGTGTGTGTGTGTGTGAGCATGTGCAAGTTTGCATGTGAGTCTCTGTATACGTTCATGAGTGTGTATGTCTGCGTTCATGAGTCTGTATGTGTGCACGTGAGTTTGTGTGTGCATGTGTGCACGGGAGTGAATGTGTGTGTGTGTGTGTGTGTGTTTGCATGTGTATATGCGCACATGAGTGTGGTGTTTGTGTGCGTGCATCAGTATGATTGCATGTGAGTGTTTGTATGCATGTGTACGCACGTGTGTGTGTGTGTGTGTGAGCATGTGCAAGTTTGCATGTGAGTTTCTGTGTACGTTCATGAGTGTGTGTGTGTGTGTGTGTGTGCATGTGTGCACGTGAGGTTGTGTGTGCATGTGATTGAGTGCATGTGAGTAAATGTGTGTGTGTGTGCATGTGCGCGTGTGTGTGTGTGTGTGTGTGTGTGTGTGTGTGTGTGTGTGTGTGTGTGTGTGTGCATATGAGTCTCCATTTGTATGTGCACATGTGAGTCTGTGTGTGCATGTGTATGTATGCTAATGAGTGTGTTTGTGTGTGTTTGTTTGTGTGTGTGAGCATGTGCAAGTTTGCATGTGAGTTTCTGTGTACGTTCATGAGTGTGTGTGTGTGCATGTGTGCACGTGAGGTTGTGTGTGCATGTGATTGTGTGCATGTGAGTGAATGTGTGTGTGTGCATGTGTGCGTGTGTGTGTGTGTGTGTTGGTGGGTGTGCGTGCGTGTGTGCATATGAGTCTCCATTTGTATGTGCACATGTGAGTCTGTGTGTGCATGTGTATGTATGCTAATGAGTGTGTTTGTATGTGTGTGTGTGTGTGTGTGTGTGTGTGTGCTTATGTTTAGCTCTGCATGGATGTGTTACTTCACTCCATCACCTTAATTAACTCACAGAGCCCCAATCAACAACACACAGAGTGTTTGTGTTGGATATCTTGCACTGCCTACACACCTCATGTCCTCTTGATTTGCGCGCGTGTGTGTGTGTGTGTGTTTGGAGCTGTTAATTGGTCTAATAATGAAGTGTGAGCAGGGGTTTCTTTCTGTGTGTGTGTGTGCATGTGTGCTTGTGCTTGTGCGTGCGTGTGTGTGTGTGTGTGTGTGTGTGTGTGTGTGTGTGTGTGTGTGTGTGTGCGTGACTTCGCTTCTGACATCTTTCTCTCTCTCTGACTGTGTGTTTCAGTGGATCTCCTGGATCTGGGTGTTGCTCAGTCCATGTTCCAGCAGCACAAGTTGACAGTGAACTCTCAGCAGCTCTCGGTTCCAGAGATCATCAACTGTCTGACGTCAGTGTATGACGGCCTGGAGCAGGAGCACAAAGACCTGGTCAACGTGCCGCTGTGTGTGGACATGAGCCTCAACTGGCTGCTCAACGTCTACGACACGTACGTCCTGCGCACACACACACACACACACTTCTAATCTTTTTTTTGCTTATAAATGTAATAAGTATAGCAAATAAATTTAAAGGATCCACCCTGCCTTGTATCAGCGGTTCAGGCTGGTGGTGGTGGTGTAATGGTGTGGGGGAGATTTTCTTTGGGTCCATTAGTACCAATTGAGCATCAACGCCACAGCCTACCTGAGTATTGCTGCTGACCATGTCCATCCCTTTATGAGCACAGTGTCTCCATCTTCTGATGGCTACTTCCAGCAGGATAACGCAGCATGTCATAAAGCTCAATCATCTCAGACTGCTGAACATGACGATGAGTTCACTGCACTCAAATGGCCTCCACAGTCACCAGAGCTCAAACCAATAGAGCAGCTTTGGGATGTGGTGGAACGGGAGATTGGCATCATGGATGTGCAGCCGACAAATCTGCAGCAACTGTGTGATGCTATCATGACAATATGGAGCAAAATCTCTGAGGAATATTTTGTCATCATGGCAAAGACAAAAGAAATTAAATATTAAAACTATCATGTTTAAAAATGTGCTGGAAAAAGCACTTGGAAAGCATTTTAAAATAGTTACAATTTTCTGTACATTAAACTGTACATTAAAGTGAGCTGAAGATCTGCCGTAATTTCTGGACTATAGAAGCGCGCCTGTAAATAAGGGCGTACTCACACTATGCTATCCGTACCGTGCCCAGACCTGTTTTCTAGATGGTTTGAGAAGTGTGAGTGTGCTAAATCGGGCTCAAGCGCGGTTCACTTGGCCGGCCCTGGCCCGGTTGGAAGAGGTGTGCCAGAGCGCGGTTCACTTGGGCTTTGGCGCGGTATGCTTGTAGTGTGAGTGCAAAGTAGAGATCTGCGCGGGACTAAATTTTGAATCCCGCTCCCGCCCGCACCTTCCAGGTTTTAGCCCGAACCCGACCGCTCCCGCTTATATTAAGAACCCGCCCTGTTTTCTGCCCGCCGCGCCCGATCCCGCTAAAGAACAAAACCGAAAATCACCCAGCTATACAGTCCAGACAGCCAAGCTGTCTGTATAAACACACACACACAGCACCAAGCACACACACACAGACAAAGCTCTCTCTCTCTCATACGCGCGTGCGCACTAACACACACACAAGCACCAAGCAGACACAAAGGCAAAGCTCTCTCTCTCTCTCTCTCTCATTCGCGCGTGCGCGCACTAACATACACACACACAAGCACCAAGCACACACACAGGCAAAGCTCTCTCTCTCTCTCTCATTCGCATAGCAATATCCGCGATATTGCTAGACAGCCCGCTCCTGTCCCAAATTAAACCTGTTACCGACCGCTCCCACCATTTATTCGGAAATTTAGAAATCTGGTCGGGTCCCGCGGCGCCCACGGGACAGCCATGGGAAAGCAGACCTCTAATGCAAAGCTCGCCTGAGCCTGAAAGCGAGACGTGACTTTTGGGGCTGTTTCATATGTATTTATTAATCATTCTTACTGTTCAGTGAACGCAAACTGCCGTAGCTTATTAAAGACGAAACCCCTCACTGCACGACAGCTGCACCTTCAGCAGACCTCCTCATTCCTGCAGCACGAGGGCTTTATGATTGTTTATGAGCGCCAAAAGTGGCGGATCTGTTCGGGGAAATATCTGACTGTGTGTCCCCGCATCCCTAAGGACTGTTTGGCGAAATATTTGACTGCATATCAAACCACTGACACGATATAACTAGAGAAATCTCCACTGTGCTGAGCGAGAGCGCTCACTGAACAGCGCATCATCGATAATGTAAGAGCACCCAGGCCCGATTGAATGTGAGTGCGGGCCGTCGGGGGAGACGGGAGGGGGGACAAGCGTGCT
This sequence comes from Danio rerio, assembly GCF_049306965.1. Lineage (NCBI taxonomy): Eukaryota > Metazoa > Chordata > Actinopteri > Cypriniformes > Danionidae > Danio > Danio rerio. Next base: position 1,476,813 of record NC_133198.1, read on the forward strand.
TTGGCCCGGATTAAGGCAACTGTACATAGTGAGAGTACAGCCTAAGTTTTAATCATGTTTCTAATCATGCCTTTCAGTTGTGTTAATGAATACTTGAGGTCTTGGGTTTTCTTCAAAGCAGTTTCCCGTGTAAATTTGGTGAAACTGGTGTAATGTGCTGATTTTGTTGTCACATGTGCTCAGCGTCTGACCTTCAGTGCTTTATCTCCTCCAGTGCGCTGCGTTCAGATGTGTGCCGTGTGTTTTTCTCTCATTTATATTGTGTTTTTTTTCTGCCACAGGGGTCGCAGCGGGAAAATCCGCGTTCTGTCCATGAAGATTGGTCTGCTCTCTCTTTGCAAGGGTCATCTGGAGGAGAAATATAAATGTAAGCTCAGATTCTGCACAAACACACCAACAACAGCAGCACAATGCAGCCTTCTGTTCTGTTTTGCAGTGCATTGATTGTGTGTGCCAGCAGTGTGTGTGTGCGGTGTGTATATTTGGCTTATTTGCTGGTCGATTTCAAGTGTTTTTCTTATACCCATGATGCACCGCTCTATAATTGAGCTTTTGGCTGTTTTCAGTGGTGACTCAGGGTGTGTGTGTGTGTGTGTTAGTTTAGCGGCTCCATGTGATTGGTGCCGCAGACTTCAAGAGTGATGCATGTTGGGATGGAAAGCGTGTGTTTTGTGTTTTCGGTCAGTGGTTTGGGTTCGAGTCAGCAGTTTGTAGTGTTTCGCTGAGTGACAGACAATCACACAGGCTTCAGCCTCTTGCTTGTTGGCTGACCTTGAGCTCTGTTTGTGTGTGTGTGTGTGTGTGTGACTCACAATTGAGCTTACTGAACCACTCTGAAGCTCTCAGGACACAGGTCCATCAACCATAGACCATGCGAATGTGTCAGCAGAAATGGAGACTCATCAGAGCAGCAACGTTTCTCCAATCTTCTATTGTCCAGTTTTGGTGAGTCTGTGTGAATTGTAGCCTCAGTTTCCTGTTCTTAGCTGACAGGAGCGGCACCCGGTGAGCTCTTCTGCTGCTGTAGCCCATCTGCCTCAAGGTTGGACGTATTGTGTGTTCAGAGATGCTCTTCTGCAGAGCTCGGTTGTAACGAGTGCTTATTTGAGTTACTGTTGCCTTTCTATCAGCTGGAACCAGTCTGGCCATTCTCCTCTGACCTCTGGCCTCATCAACAAGGCATTTGCGCCCACAGAACTGCCGCTCACTGGATATTTCCTCTTTGTCGGAGCATTCTCTGTAAAGCCTAGAGATGGTTGTGCGTGAAAATCCCAGTAGATCAGCAGTTTCTGAAATACTCAGAGCAGCCCGTCTGGCAGCAACAACCATGCCACGTCACTTAAATCCCCTTTCTTCCCCATTCTGATGTCCCAACACTCTCGTTTTTCTCAGAAGACTTCCGTATTCCACATCCATCTTCCGCCACGCCCCCGTTTTATTACCTCCCCCAGAAAACTCCCGTAATTTGTATTATACCGCACCCACCACCACCCCACTCCCATTCTCAAATGTTGGTACTGCCCCAACACTCTTATTTTTGCTGGGAGACTTCCTTGTTCCAATCCCATCTACCACCACCCTCTCGTTTTGTTGCTTCTCCCAGAATACTCCCGTAGTTTATAATAGGACACACAACACCACCCCAACCACCATCCTTGAACATTGGTGCTGTCCCAAAACTCCTGTTTTTCTCAGGAGACTCCCATATTTCACACTCGTCTCCTGCAACCCTCCTATTTTGTTATATCTCCCGGAAATCTCACATAATTTGTATTTTACCCCCTACAACCCACCCCTCATCAGATTCCACACCCATTTCCCACTACTGTCCTGTTTTTTTTCTCCCAGAAAACTCCTGTAATTTTTATTATACCGACCCCCTCCCCCTCTACCCCACGGCCCCCATCCTCAAATGTTGGTACTGTCCCAACCCTCCCTGTTTTCCCAGGAGACTCCTGTATCTACCGCCCATCTCCCGCCACCCTCCCGTTTTGTAATTTTTCTTGGGAAAACTCCTCACCTCATCCACCACCAGTGTGCAGCATCCACCTGGATGATGTGATGGCAGCCATTTTGCCCCAGACCGCACACCACACACCAGCTGATTGGTGGAGAGGAGACAGAGTGATGAAGCCAATTGTGATATGGGGAGGGTTAGGAGGACATCCTGGAATTTTTAATGACCACAGAGACCTTGGTTTAACGTCTCATCCAGAAGACAGCACTCACTGAGCAGTATAGAGTACCTATCACTATACTGGGGCATTAGGACCCACACAGACCACAAGTTGGGCGCCCTCTGCTGGCCTCACTAACACCACATCCGGCAGCAACCTAGCTTTCCCATGTGGTCTCCCATCCAGATACTGACCGGGCGCAGCCCTGCTTAGCTTTAGTGGGTGACCATGTGAGAGTTGCGGAGAGCTAGCTGCCGGTACAATCTCTCAACCTATCTCTCTTTGGTACAATCTGTCAACCCATCCAACCCCCACCCCCCAGTCCTCAACTCTGGTACAGTCTCCCATCCAAGATATCCCAACCTTATCCCATCCTCTTTAATCACAAGTAAATGTTGGCAGGTATGGTCGGTTTAAAAACCTGCAGGACTGTGGCACTTCCTACCCCTGGCATATAGAAAAGAAACCAAACAAAGCCATGTGCCCTAACAAAAGATGACAGAAGTGCTGGCATCTAATGGAAAAACGCACAAGCTGCTTGTTCACAATGCGAAACATCACACAAGCATGTTGCCCACTGAAGATCACACCAGCCATGCGCCACAAAAGACATGAAATAACACGGAAGCACAAAGCGGTGGAAAACAGAAACCGTGAGCCCAACAGAACACGACAATACAAGACAAGGCCATTGTGAGGGGATTAACACTCAGCCCGTGCTCTCACCTCGACAAACAGAACATTCTGTAAACCCTGCAACTGGACTGAAGCCAGACTACACTCATGAATGCAGAGATCAGAACATCCCACCACACACATGCAGCACATCACTCAGAGACAGAAACTCTGTCATCAGATCCCTAGCTTCAAAGATCATGTATCAGTAGGTCGTGTACATGAACACAGGCACTAGTAAGGGCACTGATGAGCTTGGATTGTTTAAAATACCAGCAGTGGTGGAAGGAGTACTGAAAATCATACTCAAGTAAAAGTACCATTACTTGCTTAAAAATGTAGTGCAAAAGTAAAAGCAAAGTAAAAGTATCTGTTGTAAATATTACTCAAAGTATTAGTATGAAGTAGCTCTTTCAAAAATACTCAAGAGTAATGAGTAGTGAGTATTACGCTGTGAAAAGCTGATATGTTTACATGTAATTTGTGCATGTGTGTGGAAACGTAACATTCAGTGGTGCATCGAGTTGTTGGCCAGCAGGCACACCACATCATAGGACGTTAATATTAGGTTAGATTGTCTAGTCAGCGGTGACACAGTGGCGCAGTAGGTAGTGCTGTTGCCTCACAGCAAGTAGGTCGCTGGTTCGAACCTCGGCTCAGTTGGCGTTTCTGTGTGGAGTTTGCATGTTCTCCCTGCATTCGCGTGGGTTTCCTCCGGGTGCTCCGGTTTCCCCCACAGTCCAAAGACATGCGGTACAGGTGAATTGGGTAGGCTAAATTGTCCATAGTGTATGAGTGTGTGTGTGTGGGTGTTTCCCAGAGATGGGTTGCGACTGGAAGGGCATCCGCTGCGTACAAACATGTGCTGGATAAGTTGGTGGTTTATTCCGCTGTGGCGACCCCGGATTAATAAAGGGACTAAGCCGACAAGAAAATGAATAAATGATTGTCTAGTCAGCATCTAAGGACAACGCTAGTTGTTCAATAACAAAATCAAATGACGTTGATATTTGGTTGACTTAAGGTTGTGTTTTGAAGTGACCAAAATTCAATGTCGAGCAAACATCCAACGTCATTTTGCTGACACTTGCATATTTCATGGAAAAACAAAATGCAACATCCCCATGACACTGGGGTACAACTTCATTCTGACATCATAATGACATCTGCTGCTGGATGTTCAGGCCATTTCGGTCATCATACAGTAAACATCCGTCATCTTCTCATCAGTGACCTGCATCTTAACAGATTTTGGACATCGTGTACACTTTTAATGCTTCCAAACAGTTTGCTGCAATTATAAAGCGCACATGTTTTGAGGTAGAGTTGGCAATCGTTTGGGGTTATTTCAATACCGCTGCTGAATCAATATTTTTAAACAGTACCGGTGCCAAAATGATGCTTAAACCGATTATTATTACCGATGCCACAAAATTATTTGACAAAAAAAAAAAAATATATATATATATAAATCATTATTATTGAATAACATAAATATATTTTTATAAAAAGTTTAAAGTAAACATCATTTCATATATTATAAATTTGAATTGCATTGATATATTTCTTTAGATCAACCCTGTTTTGAGGTAGCTCATTATTTACCTTCTATGTGAGATTTGATTGGACAGGAGTCACAGGACTGATTTTTCTAATCCCCATAGACAAGAAATAATACAGTAGTGACTGCAGGTTGAAGAAAAGTAGTGGAGTAAAAGTACAGATACAGCACTAAAAATGTACTCAAGCGAGAGTAAAAGTACACATTTATAAAACTACTTACTAAATTACAATTCCTGAGTAAAAAATACTCAATTAAAGTAGTTTGAGTATTTGTAATTAGTTTACTTTACACCACTGAATACCAGCAGCAGTTCAACTGTTAAACTATTAAGGTTTGATTCCTCTTCTTCTTCCTCCTCCTCTTTTTTCTCTTCCTTCTCTTCTGCTGTAGTTCTTCAAGGTTTGGTGTCTTGTGCTCAGAGATGCTCTTCTTGTTTTTCTTCTCATTCTTCTTCTTCTTCATTATTGTCTTCATCTTTGTTTTTTTCTTCTTAGAGTCTGGTGCAAATGTTAAAAAAACTGGTGCAAGTTTTGGGTGTCAGAGTGTTTCCTATAGACCAGTGGTTCTTAAACTGTGGTACGTGTACGTGTACTTCTAGTGGTACGCGGAGGAATCCAATTTGTAATATGTACATGCTACATATATTTCAAAATGTCTAAAAAATTATTTATATATGAATATGACATATAATAATATTCATTATATGACACATATAGCCTACATTTCTGAGGTCCAGGCAACATTTTCAGGTGTTGATGAATTGGCTACCATATGTTAATACTTTACATTTAAGTAAAGCTCTTTTCTTTTTACCTTTTACACATTTTAATTTAAATGTTGACTTTTTTTTATTGTTTTTTTTTGTTTTTTTACATATAAGCACATTACAGTGTTAACGTTCAGACTATTTATGTTTAAAGTGGCTGACAATAATAAATATTCTTAATAATAGGAATTAATCTGCCACGTTTTTGAACTGTATAGAACTGTAGCTGCTTTATTGTGCTTACTATGCTACTGTATTTCAGTACTGGGTACTTGGAGAGACAATTTTTTTCTGAGGTGGTACTTGATGAAAAAAGTTTGAGGACCACTGCTATAGACAGTTTATTAAACTCACTCTCCTGCATCCTTTTCCATTATTTTCTTTGTGAAGAGGCTCTGGAAGGGGTTGTCGTGCTCACATCTTTTACATCTCTCTAAGCAAGCCTAGAGCATGATGATGTAAATGTAGAGGTTCAGAGTTTTAAAGTGTTTGTTGTGTGTGTGTGTCAGGTCTGTTTAATCAGGTGGCGTCTGCGGGCGGGACGTGTGACCAGAGGCAGTTGGGTCTCCTTCTGCATGATGCCATTCAGATCCCCCGGCAGCTGGGCGAGGTGGCAGCGTTCGGCGGGAGCAACATCGAGCCCAGCGTCCGCAGCTGCTTCCAGCATGTGAGTCAACACAAGCACAAACACGAACACACACACATACGAACACACGCACACACAAATATTAACAAACACAAGTACACAAATATACATTAACACTAACACAAAAAAGTTCCCACAAGGACAAAGATTGCTGGTCTTGTTATGCGTGCTATATCCCTACAATGTAATGAATGAATAAATACATACACAAATAAAGAAATCATGTTATATTATATTAATTATATTATATTATATTAATTATATTATATTATATTATATTATATTATATTATATTATATTATATTATATTATATTATATTATATTATATTATTATATTATATTATATCATATCATATTATATTATATTTATTATATTATTATATTATATTATATTATATTATATTATATTAAGTGTTATATTATATTATATTTTATTATATTATATTATATTATATTATATTATATTATATTATATTATATTAATTATATTATATTATATTATATTATATTATATTATATTATACCATATTATATTTTATTTTATTTATTATATTATATTATATTATATTATAATATATTATATTATAATATGTCATATTATATTTATTATATTATATTTTATTATATTATATTATATTATATTATATTGTATTATATTTATTATATTATATTATATTAATCATATTAATTATATTATATTATATTTATTATATTATATTATCCGTCTTTCGGATGAGACGTTAAACCGAGGTCATGACTCTCTGTGGTCATTAAAAATCCCAAGGCACTTCTCGTGAAAGAGCAGGGGTGTAACCCCGGTGTCCTGGCCAAAGTCCCTCTATCGGCCCTTAACATCATGGCCTCCCAATCATCCCCTCTCTACCGAATTGGCTCTATCACTGTCCCTCTACTCCACCAATAGCTGGTGTGTGGTGAAGCACTGGCGCCGTTGTCCTGTGGCTGCCATCACATCATCCAAGTGGATGCTGCACACTGGTGGTGGTGTGGAGAGACCCCCCCTCATGATTGTGAAGCGCTTTGGGTGTATGGCCATACACAATAAATGCGCTATATAAACACACATTAAATTACATTACATTATATTACATTATATTATATTATATTATATTATATTATATTATATTATATTATATTATATTATATTATATTATATTATATTATATTATATTGTATTATATTATATTATATTATATTATATTATATTATAATATCTCTCACTCAGACACACACACGCACACACAGACAGACAGTGATGTGTGTTTCAGTATGGTACTCTATGTCTGCTTGTATGAGTGATGTCTTGTTGAGTTATGGAGCTGTGTGAATCATTGATGCCGTCTGCTCATGATATCCTCATATTCCCTCATGCGGGATCAGTGTGTGTGTGTGTGTGTGTGTTTGTGTGTGTGTGTGTGTGTTAATGGTGTTGTCAGACTGGGTCTTCATATTTTTGTCCTCCAGTTATTTCACTGGAGTAAATCCTGCATCTGTTAGACTGGAAGACTATAAATACACATGTTAACCAGAGAGAGAGAGAGAGAGACAGAGAGAGAGAGAGAGAGAGAGAGAGAGAGAGAGAGAGAGAGAGAGAGAGAGAGAAAGTTTTCGTTTATTTTTATAGATTCTATCTATCTATCTATCTATCTATCTGTCTGTCTGTCTGTCTGTCTGTCTGTCCGTCCGTCCGTCCGTCCGTCCGTCCGTCCGTCCGTCCGCCCGTTTGTCCGTCCGTCCGTCTGTCTGTCTGTCCGTCCGTCTAGTCTGTCTGTCTTTTTTATCCATTCCATCTGTTTGTCATGATGTGTTTTTTCTGTATATGTGTTTGTCATTCCGTCATTCTGTCTATATTTTATTCCCGTCATCATTCTATCAATCTGTCTGTTCTGCCCATCTGTCAGTCCTATCTGCCTCTGCATCTGTCAGTCCTGTCTGTCTCTCCTCTGACTGCTTTGATTGCTCTCTGACACTCAGCAGAGGCTATTGAAGAGAGAGAATCTGTTATTATAAATGAAGAGGAGAGATTCAGTCACAGCTGACAGACAGACAGACAGACAGACAGACAGCTGAAGAGTACAGCAAATAACTGATCACTGAGGCTTTTGAAGGAGGACCACACAGCACAAAGATCAAAACTGACAGAGGAAATAAACGAATGAGGAGTGGAGGGAAGACAGAAAGGACAGCAGGGTGTCTGCGGATCATTAAAAAAGTCATAAAAAATCCCTTTGTATACAAATAAAGTCTTGATTAGTCTTAAAATGTGTTTCAGAGGTCTTAAGAATGCAATTGAACTGACCTCCCCAAGGAAAAGATTTTGTTTCTGTTTTGAATCTGCTTAAATCTCTTCGTCTACCGTCACACAGTACAACAAAGACGCAACCAAAGTCTATTTATAGTCTTTAGGTGGAACCTAGTAAAATACACGCTCATGGGATTTTGTTTACGTGATTAACGTTTGCTGGGATTTCGCTTAAGTAAACAGAGTTTGTAAACAGAGGTGGTTTACGAGGATATGCTTTGAGTTCTTGTAATTCATTCTTCTGGCATTCAGACTTTGCCACTGGGTTGAGGATTGGGTTTAAGGGTAGGTGTGTGGTAATGCAATTTATTAAGGGTTAACACAAGATTAATTATATATCACGTTTTAACAGTAGAGATGCAAGATATGAGATCCAGCAGGAGTTCCTGAGATGGTCTGGCCGATATAAAGCTTCTGTCGGCAGTGCGCTGTTCTCAGAGCTGCTGCTGACCGCCTGGAGCTCAGAGTCCGAAATATTTAAAAACGCGCAGCTCTTATACATAAACTGCCGATTTGACTTTAAAAGAACTATGTTCTCGCTTAGAAAAAAAACGTAAAGTTTGATTTCAGGGCATAATTGATGAGTATTTTTCTAATTTTGCGTATTTCCCGTCTCTGCAGGACATGCAAGTTGTTATGGTGACTACAAACTGTCAGGGTTCTGCCACTCTGGTCTTGTAAATTCTTGTTTTTAGACCATTAAAAATAGAGGAGGGAATGTGGAAACGATATAAAAAATTATATTTGTATGACTTTATTGCTTACATTTATGAATATAAATGTTTTATTGTTAATGTAGACATTTTCTAGTTCAAAAAATAACAAAAAAAAAACTAAACCTAGTATTTCTCATCTCGTGCACACAGACCTGCTTGTACAACAGTGAAATACATCACATCCGGTCGGGCGGTCGCGTACGGTCTAGTCGAAGAAGTTAAAATATTTCAGCGGATCCGCAGCTCAATTTGGATCTGAATTTTCCGCATACGGAGATAATTGGAACTCAGCTTCCGCACTACTCTCCATTGGAAATGAATGACTTCCGGTCTGTCGCTTGTCGTGTGCAGTGGAAAGGAGGCTTTACTCTCAGGGGATGCTTACATCGAAGTTAATACTAGCCGGGCTTCCAGCTAACTCTATCAAACCTCTTCAGCTGCTTCAGAACGCAGCAGCACGAGTGGTCTTTAATGAACCTAAAAGAGCACACGTCACTCCGCTGCTCATCCGTTTGCTCTGGCTGCCAGTTGCTGCTCGCATCAAATTCAAAGCTCTGATGTTTGCTTACAAAGCGACTTCTGGATTTGTTCCTTCTTATCTGCTCTCACTTCTGCAGATTTATGAGCCCTCCAGAAACTTGCGTTCTGTGACTGAACGTCGCCTCGTGGTTCCAACCCAAAGAGGGAAGAAATCACTTTCCCGAACTCTCGCGTTCAATCTGCCCAGTTGGTGGAATGAACTCCCTAACTGCATCAGAACAGCAGAGTCACTCGCTGTCTTCAAGAAACCACTAATAACTCAACTATTTAGTCTCCACTCCTCATTTGTCCTCATTTGTAAGTTGCTTTGAATAAAAATGTCTGCTAAATGTAAATATAAATGTATTTAGCCGCACCATGCTGGTGTTTCCTAACATCTAATTTCTATTAAGTGGGTTGTTAGTCCAACGTTCAACCACCAACCTGCAGGCTTCACGAGGACCTGTACACATAGAGCTCCGAATGGTCAGGCTCCCTCTTTATATCCAAAAACGTTGACATGCACAGTCCTCTGGCCAGTTATTGAGGTCTTCTGGCCAAGAACTTGTCACACTGTGCCTTTGGTGCGGTGGCTCCTAGGTTGACAGTCTTTTTTTCAGTTTTCAGTTTTTAATTGTTTTATTACCAATATTATGAGCTCCGTTAAGCTATGTTTGTTTAGGATTGTCTCCAGAACAAACCACTGTTATACAATGACTTGCCTAATTACCCTAACTTTACCCTAATTAACCTAGTGAAGCCTTTAAATGTCACTTTAAGCTGTATAGAATTGTCTTGTAGAATATCTAGTCTAATATTATTTACTGTCATCATGGCAATGAGAAAATAGATCAGCTATTAGAAATGAGTTATTAAAACTATTAAAATCTTCTCTCCGCTAAACTGAAATTGGGGGAAAATATGAGGGCTAATAATTCAGACTTCAACTGAATATAATAAGTGCTTTTTCCAGTATAAACTCCATCACGCCAATGAAGAGTCCTCTCAAACCATGTGTGTGTGTTTCTCAATGCTAAGTGACATTTAATGACTCTTCCATCAGTGTGTTTCACCACTGACTTCCTTGCCAAGTTTGCTGCTGCCGTACTACACAGGAATGCCTGCCAAAATCCTTTAATCACTGTCTTATTTGATGGTTTATTTGCCATTGTCTTGTTTGTTTTGTGCAAATGAAATATGAGAATTACAGGAATGTTCCAGGGTCAAAACGAGACCCATGGGCCGCATCTGTGGCGGTCTGACAATAGCGCAGGGAATATTTTCAGCTCATTCCTTAGTGCGTACAAACAGGATCTGCTCACTTTATTATGGAAAACACAGAAAGGATAAACCTTGAAATACAAGCTGTTTGAGAAGTTCAGCCACAAAACAAGTGGATATTAGTAGTGAAAATCAAACCACACTGAACTGAAGTGAACTTCAACTCTGAAAACTGGACTGACACCGTTTCAGTTTACTAGAACTTCTATGCTAAGCTGCTTTGACACAATCTACACTGTAAAAGCGCCTGAGAAATAAAGATGAATGGTATTTATTTATTTTTATTTCATTTAACATGAACAACAGACTTGCTGAATGTGTCAGTTCAATCAAAAAATGTGCATCAAAAGTTAGGGTAACATTTATAATTACACACTATAGATCCTTTGTTAAGCGTTAGCAAACCGTTATTCATTATTTGTTAAGCATTTACTCTACATTAATAGCCATTTATAAATATATCTACAGCTGCTCTATTCTTGACTTAAAAGCTCATATATAATGTGCTTAATGATTGTGTTTTCATACTTCAATGATTCATTCATTCATTTTCTTGTCGGCTTAGTCCCTTTATTAATCCGGGGTCGCCACAGCGGAATGAACCGCCAACTTATCCAGCAAGTTTTTACGCAGCGGATGCCCTTCCAGCCGCAACCCATCTCTGGGAATCAATGATTCATTCATTTTATTTTCAGCTTAGTCCCTTTATTAATGCGGGGTCGCCACAGTGGAATGAACCGTCAACTTATCCAGCACATGTTTTTACACAGCGGATGCCCTTCCAGCTGCAACCCATCTCTGGGAAACATCCATAAACACTCATTCACACTCATACACTACGGACAATTTAGCCTACCCAATTCACCTGTACCGCATGTCTTTGAATTGTGGGGAAACCGGAGCACCCGGAGGAAACCCATGCGGATCATGGGGGAACAGGCAAACTCCACACAACGGAGGTGCTAATCCAAATGTAGGTTTATGAACAGGTATATACAGGCAAGCAATGGTCAACACAGGGAAAATCAGATGGCAAATCTTGAGTGGGAGTCATATAACAGGCAGATGGTCAAGGGGCAGGCAGCAGACTATGTAAAACAAAACAAAGCAAGGTTCAAACACTGAAGGCAAGGAAAACGCATCGTACTGTTCACAAACAGTATAACAAGACTCAGCATAGATGTGTGTGTGTGTGTGTGCTGGATAAATAGTCCAACTAATCAGTCTTTGAGCTGCTTCAGCTGAGTGAGTGTAATCAAACGGGATTAGGAACCGGTGAGTGTGTGTGGTGCATGACTGGCACTTGTAGTTCTGAAAGGGTGGAGTTCGTTAGTGATCTGTGTGTATAACATTGATCTGCACAGGCTGGATTGCAGGTGACTGCATTTAGCTTAAAATGACATTAAAGGCAAGTCTAAGGGTGCGTTCACACCTGTGAACCGATTCATTTGTTCCGAAACAAGGATTAAAGTTGTTATATTGTTGCTCTTTGTTCTTGGAGCGGTCGCTTTCAAACGGCAAAGTTTCAAATTGGACCAAAATAGCTAAAACAAGTCACGTGTGAGTAAACTCTCCTCACAGTGGTCAGAGTTTCAGGATTTATTTTGCAGAGTCTCGCTCAGCTCGAGGGGTGGTGGTTTGGTGGGGTTTGACAGGGTGTGTGCGACGTGTCTGAAGAGCGAAGAGGGATGCGGTGGTGGAAGGGTGAGAAAGGTGCATGACATATTTGAGGAACGAGAGGAAGACGCGCGATTTCCGGGAGATTATCACTCGTTTGCGGGCATTCGGGAGTTCCTGTGCATTTGCAGCAGACTCCATTACATATCCATAAGACACTGTAATATAGCCAGGCTCAGATAGTATTGCTTTCTCACTAGAATTGATCCGCTCCTGAGTTTGTTTCGATCTAGCCGAGACCACCTCGTTTAGGCGATCTCTGAGCGATTGTTTTGGCGCGGATCCGGTTGTGATTGCTGGATTCTCGTTTTACACATGCCAAACGAACCATGCTAACTGAGTAAACGAGACCGGTTCCGTTACAAAAGTCTAGGTGTGAAAGCACCCTGACAGTGGTTTGTTCTGTAGCCAATCCAAAACAAGCACTGCTTAAGTGGGCTGATAATATTCACTTTAAAATGGCTTAAAAAAATTAAAAACTGCTTTCATCCTAGCCGAAATGAAACAAATAAGACTTTTTCCAGAAGAAAAAATATTACAGGAAATACTGTGAAAAAATTCCTGAATCTGTTAAACATCATATGGGAAATATTTGAAAAAAAAAAAAAAAAAAAAAATCACAGGGGGCTATTTTGACTTCAGCTTTATGTAAACTTCTGTTTGTGTACTTATGTTGTGTGTCTTTATCAACTCCTTTCAGAATCTCTTTCCTCAATGGCTTCATTAACATACACACACACATTTGTTTTTTGTGAGGAGCGTGAACCTGTATTGAACCTTTATGCTTCATGATGACACAGTGAAATATTCATTCCCATTAGCTAACATTCCCGGCATTGTGCATGTTAAAATAACCCAGCGACTGCAGCCGGCATCACTGAATTCTCTGAACGCCGGGAATATTTATGAGGCTGTTATATCTCTATAAAAGCAGCCGTGCGAGTGACAGTCATTTATGATGGTCTGCGAGCAAAATATTCTTGATTTCAGAGGGCCTGCATTGTTTACGAGTCATTCTCTCCTGCTGTTTATGGGCTTCCAGGAATCGCTCTCTGATTGGCTGCTGTTTTTCGTCTGTTTTTCCTCAGGTGACCAATAAGGTTGAGCTGGAGCCGAGGCAGTTTATTGATTGGATGAGGCTGGAGCCGCAGTCTATGGTTTGGCTGCCGGTTCTACACCGAGTTGCTGCGGCAGAGACGGCGAAACATCAGGCCAAGTGCAACATCTGCAAAGAGTTCCCCATCGTCGGCTTCAGGTACATTTATGTGCTGTCGGGTCGTTTTCATCCACTCTGGGCTGATTTTGAGCTTAATTTGGTCACAACTTTCTCTGTGTTACAGCAAATGGAATGATTTTTGGTGGCAAATCTTACTTTGAAACATATTCTTTGGAATAGGCTTTGGAATTTTTCAACAGTAGAGTCTTGCCAAATTCACTTGCTCTCTGATTGGCTGCAGAACTGGTGGATTCAGGGGAAGTGTGATATCAGGACGATCTGTGAGAGATCTGACACACACACACACTCACACTCGGGTTCGTGCTTGTCTGTCTGAGGGCAAAAAGGTTAGATTCACTCCTGAGGCTCAGCATTCATCTAAATGTCAGCATCTGATAGCAGTCTAAATATGAGAGACACTGATGAAAAGGGCTTGTGGGAGAGAAACGCTCAGTGGCGGTCAGACTGTTCTCAGATCAGATCTGACACTTTTAAAAGTTCAGCAGGAGTTGCAGATTCTCAGCGCGTTCATGTCTGAGTTGAGTTCAGGACATTTGCTCTCAATGTACTATTTGGTTCAATGGTGATTTGTTGATATCTGAGAATACTTTAATTTAATTTTAATTAAATTACAGTTTTCTTATTTTCTTGTTTTAATTACATTTAATTTAAAAAAGTATTTTGTTTGTTTTGATTTAAATTTAATTAAATTTTATTTAATAGATTTTTTTATTTATTTATTTTTATTTTATTTTATTTTACTTAATTTAATTTTCATTTAATTTAAACTTTATTTTATTTTGTTTAATTATTTAAATTTAAAATTGTATTTTATTTAGTTTGCTCATTTTTATTTAATTTAATTAAAATTTAATTAAATTTTAATTTAATAGATTTTTAATTTAATTAAATTTTTTTATTTTATTTTACTTAATTCAGTTTTAATTGCATTTCAAATTGTATTTTATTTTGTTTGCTTAATTTAATTTAACTTAATTTAATTTATTTTTAATTTACGGTCATTTATTTTTTATTTTTTTTTATTTTACTTAATTCATTTTAATTGAATTTAAATTTAATTTAAATTAATTTTGTTTATTTATTTTATTTTAATTTAAAACATTTATTTATTTTATTTATTTATAAAATAAAATTTCATTTTATTTAAATTATTGTTCATTTAATTTCATCTATTTGTTAATTTTACTATAACTTAAAATTGCATGACTTTGGATTTTTTGCATAACAATAAGATTTTATTAGTTAATGTATTTACTAACACGGACTAATTATGAACACTACTCGTACAGCATTTATTATTCCTATTTCAACATTTACTAATGCATTATTAACATCCAAATACATGCTTGTTAACATTGGTTGTTGCATTGTGAGTAAACATGAACTAACAATGATCAACTATTTCATTTGCTAATGAGAACTAATAAAAATGTTCAATGTTTATTCATGTTGGTTAATGCATTAATTAACAGAACCTTATTGTAAAGAGTTACTCTTTGTTTTAAATTCCAGTTCAAACTATTAACAAACTATCAACTAAGAGCATTAGCTTCATAAGCTAATAATTAACTGCTTATTATTAGTTAGTAGTTGGGTTGTTGTATTAGACAGGATTAGGGATGTAAAATAAGATCATACTTTGTAAGTGCTAATAATCAGTTAATACCTTATAAGTATGTAATTATAAGCCAGTAGTTAACAGTGTGCATTTACATTTGTTATTAGACTGAGCAGGAAAGCATTGGGTTTTCAACAAGACTTAAAAAGTCAGAAGTGCTCTTTAGAAAGGCAAAGCAAATATTAATGCAGTCTTAATGGCTGGTTTAATAATTAATTCAGGTATCAATTATATATATGGGTCAAGGACGAAAAGAGGCTTTTAAGCATCAAACCATTGCAGTGTAATACAGCTCATTTTCTCTCTACATTAGAATGTCTCCTTAAAAAATAATATTTCTGAGCAAAATATTATGACCTTGCTAGATTTTTACTGTGATTGCCTGACCACAATTGGCACTTTCTTTTAAAACACTAGGTGTTAGGGATTTGTCAGTTAATTGACAGCTTAAATAAATAAATAATTAATTACATAAACACTCACCGGCCACTTTATTAGGTACACTTGTCCAACTGCTCGTTGATGCAAATCAGCCAATCACATGGCAGCAACTCAATGCATTTAGGCATGTGGACATGATCAAGAGGATCTGCTGCAGTTCAAAGCGAGCATCAAAGATGGAGACACTGTGCTCATAAAGGGATGGACATGGTCAGCAGCAATACTCAGGTAGGCTGTGGCGTTGATGCTCAATTGGTACTAATGGACCCAAAGAAAATCTCCCCCACACCATTACACCACCACCACCAGCCTGAACCGCTGATACAAGGCAGGATGATCCATGCTTTCATGTTGTTGAGGCCAAATTGTGAGCCGAGCATCTGAATGTGTCAGCAGAAATGGAGACTCATCAGAGCAGCAACGTTTCTCCAATCTTCTATTGTCCAGTTTTGGTGAGTCTGTGTGAATTGTAGCCTCAGTTTCCTGTTCTTAGCTGACAGGAGCGGCACCCGGTGTGCTCTTCTGCTGCTGTAGCCCATCCGCCTCAAGGTTGGCCGTGTTGTGTGTTCAGAGATGCTCTTCTGCAGAGCTCGGTTGTAACGAGTGCTTATTTATTTTTAGTTACTGTTGCCTTTCTATCAGCTGGAACCAGTCTGGCCATTCTCCTCTGACCTCAACAAGGCCACAGAACTGCCGCTCACTGGATATTTCCTCTTTGTCGGAGCATTCTCTGTAAACCCTAGAGATGGTTGTGCGTGAAAATCCCAGTAGATCAGCCGTTTCTGAAATACTCAGAGCAGCCCGTCTGGCAGCAACAACCATGCCACAATTAAAGTCACTTAAATCCCCTTTCTTCCCCATTCTGATGCTCAGTCTGAACTGCAGCAGATCCTCTTGACCATGTCTACATGCCTAAATGCATTGAGTTGCTGCCATGTGATTGGCTGATTTGTGTTAATGAGCAGTTGGAACTTAAAGGGCCTCCACAGTCACCAGATCTCAATCCAATAGAGCAGCTTTGGCATGTGGTGGAACGAGAGATTGGCATCATGGATGTGCAGTCGACAAATCTGCAGCAACTGTCAGATACTATCATGTCAATATGGAGCAAAATCTTTGAGGAATATTTCCAGCAGCTTGTTAAATCTATGCCATGAAGGATTTAGGCGGTTCTAAAGGCAAAAAGGGGGTCCAGCACGGTACTAGTAAGGTGTACCTAATAAAGTGGCCGGAGAGTGTATGTATTTTTCACTTCTTAAATATTTTAATATGTAAATGTTAGGGGAAAAGTATTTGTTTTGTACATATGTATATAAATAATATAATATATATATATTAAAAAAAAATAAATAAATATATATATTTATGATAAAAAATAAATATTTTATGCAGAATGATGATGGAACTTTTATAATAATGATATTGTATGTTTTATAAACAGTATCTGGCACTTTTACCTGCATTTTGTATTTTTTCAAAGTAAATTGTATGAGTATAATTTGACACAGACACCAAAATAAAGCCCAATCTTTAATTTATGATAAAAAAACAATGTTAAATTATGAACAATCATTTATTATTAAACAAAATAAGCAATGCATCTTAAATGTAAAAAACAAAAAGTGTATTAAATAAGTAAGCAACTGGAATATTCAAACAATGCATTAATTATTAACACATAAATAGCATTAACTTTTAACATCATGCAATCTTTTTATGGCTGAATTTAACAAGCTCAGCATGTAGGAAATGTTAACAATATGTAAAACACACTCACAGTAGACTTCAGTATAATCAATAAGCGTAGCACTAAAGCATTTTTATTACATTATTATGCATTACTAATATAATAAGTCCTCTTCTTTGTGGATAATATATTGAGGGCATTAGTATCAGCGGCGTGCACATGTACAGCAGCATAAAAACACGCTGCGGGTTAATGAAGCTGTGTTTGAGAGGCTCTGAGTGATGCATCAGGTATTAATCCCTCATCATCCGCCTCCATGCTGGATTTTAAACAGGCACTGTGTGCTTCGGAAACAATAGGTGCTGACCTTTTCAAATGCCAGGCAAATATACATAATGCCCATCTATTAGGGCTGCACGATACTGGAAAGAATGTGCGATCGGATGTTACGATAACGACTTACAACATAACATTTCTCTAGAAAAATGCTATTTTCAGATGGAATTAATTCTAATTTAGACTAAAAAACTGATAAGGCGTAAACATTTAGGACTTTTTTTAACGATTTAAGCACAAAGTCTAAAGTGGATGGTGCAGAAGCACTAAAGGCTGATTTATACTTCTGCGTCAAACGTCGGCGTATGCTACGGCGCTGACGCATAGCCCTTCGCCGTGGCCGTCGCTGACGTGCACCTCTCAAAAAATGTAACTACACGTCGCAACAATGCGTAGCGCAAGCTCTGTGATTGGTCGGCTTGGTAGCGCTGACGAGTCTGGGCGGGACCGAGAGCCACGCGAATGGCGCGAGCGATTGTTTACAAGTGTGGAGTGCCGTTAAGGAGCTCTGGATGGAAAGTTTTGTTTTGTGTTTACCTCATGGTTAAAGTTGTTGCACGTTCGCCAGTTCCTGCCTCAAAATAAGCGAGTTTGAGCTACTTGTACATTCAGGAAGTGTTCAGGAAACGAAAAAAAGCAGCGAAGAAACTCGACACAGAGGAAGATTTACACCTCACTGCCAACTAGCGTTTCGGAAGTGTTAATGCAGACCGACAGAGACAGCAGCAGAAGTATAAATGCACAGCCATGCGCGTTGCATGCACCGTGGGTTACGCCGGTCACTTGACGCAGAAGTATAAATCAGGCTTTAGGGTATGTACGAATACACTTTTGCTATTTTAAGGGTGGGAAAAACAGTCTGTGGACCAGGCGCCTGCTCTAAAATGGTTGTTCTTGTTCTCTTAAAGAGTTTTGTGTGTTTTGGGTATAACAAAGATTTGTTTCCAAACTATTTCTTAAAGCGCCTTTATTATGGGTTTTTAAAAAGGGTTAAATCTGAAAATGCACCTTGTTTTAATATATAGATTTTCTAAATAAAAGAATCGTTTAAATGATTTGTCGTTTGTCAGATCTTCTGCATGTTTGTATCGACATCGAAATGAAACAATACCAAATATCAAGTGCCGGATCCGGTAAAACGTGAACGCACCTTTCCCCTCAAACAACAGAGTGCGGGTGTGTATACAATAATATTAATAACACTAAACAGTTGTAAATTGTCATGAATAAATTAACTAATCACATCTGGATTTTTTTGGGGGGGCGGGGGTTTATTTATGTAGAGAATATGACATATTTTTACATTTTAATCCTTTAATTTTTATGTTTAAATATATTTGTGTGCATCCCTGTGTGTATAATAAGCATTGAGTATGCAGATTTTGTACCTGAATAGGTGCATGACACTAATGTGCTCTTTAAATAACAAATAAATACCTAATACCATTGACTTTAGACCAGCTTGTAGTATGATAGATCCCTTAGTCTTTAAAACACTATGAATAAGTGAAAACCTCAGCAGATGTTCTGCCTCTGATTGGCTGTTGTCATTTTCCACTCTCATCTTGACTCCGCCCTATAGTGTGTATTTTTAGCACTGGGGTCTGCTTTAGGCCGCTCTAGCCAATAGCAGACAGCGGTTACTTGGGAGGCGGGGCTAAATATTGTAATCCATTTGGTCAGGATGAGGCATTACATGATGTGTGATATTACAATATCACACATGTCTGCAATACGTATTTTGCATGTACTGTTGACGTGATGATAATTATTTTGCAATATATTGTGCAGCCCCAGTGTCTATTACTGTTAATTTTATGGTATGTTTAGACAGGGATTGTAGAGATCGTCCACAGTGTTGTGGTATTTGCTCTGTTTCTTTGAGGCAGAGCTGCAGACGTTTGACAGAGGAGATGTGGACTGCGGTGTGTCAGTGATGGATAGTAGAGAAGACTAAATGCAAGCAGAGAGAGAGAGAGAGCGAGACTGAGAGAAATAAAGTCAGAGTCAGTCAAGCTGGATTCATTGAGACCTGTGAAGGAAAAAAAACTTTCAGTAGTAGTAGAGAAGAAAAACCAGGGGCGAAATTCTGTTCACGCTGATGAATTTGGTCACAAAGCCATGCAGATGTTCATCATTTGTTTAGGAGATTAAAGAATTGTCTTTTCTTCCAGAAGAAAAAATGTACTGGTAATTTACTAACCTCTCTCGTCATCCCAGATGTTTCTTTCTTTCTTTCTTAAAGCAACACTCCACTTTTATATTATTATTATTATTATTATTATTATTATTATTATTATTATTATTATTATTATTAATTATTATTATTATTATTATTATTAATTATTATTATTAATTATTATTATTAATAATAATAATATTAATTATTATTATTATTATAAATATTATTTTATAATTATTATTATTATTATTATTATTATTATATTATTATTATTATTAGTAGTAGTAGTAGTAGTATTAATTATTATTATTATTATTATTATTATTATTATTATTAGTATTATTATTTAAATAGCCTCATTTCTCCAAAAGTTAAACAAGAACAAAGTAAAAGCGTTTTACCATTTTTGATTCAATTCAGCCAAAAAAAGGCTGTTATTATTATTATTGTTATTATTATTATTATTATTATTATTATTATTAATATTATTAGTAATAATAATATTATCTTATTATTATTATTATTATTATTATTATTATTATTATTATTATTATTATTATTATTATTATTATTATTATTATTTAAATAGCCTCATTTCTCCAAAAGTTAAACAAGAACAATGTAAAATCGTTTTACCATTTTGGATTCAATTCAGCCAAAAAAAAGGCTGTGTCATTTGGCATTTCTGTGTGGAGTTTGCATGTTCTCCCCATGTCGGTGTGGTGTTCCTCCGGGTGCTCTGGTTTCCCCCACAATCCAAACACATGCTCTATAGGAGAATTGATTAACTTAATTGGCCGTAGTGTATGAGTGTAAATGCAAGAGTGTGTGGGTGTTTCCCAGTGTTAGGTTGCAGCTGAAAGGGCATCCGCTGTGTAAAACATGTGCTAGATAAGTTGGCGGATCATTCCGCTGTGGCGGCCAATGATTAATAAAGGGATTAGCTGAAAAGAAAATTAATGAATATAATTATATAAATGGCTGTCTAAAGTCAAATTATTTAGAGTGAAACAATCAAAACACAGCCTGGATTTCTGCATACACATGTTCTCATTATTATTCCCATCTTATTTTCTAAGTGTTCTTCATGTTCTTTTACTGCCTGAAACTTGTTTTTTCACTCGTCTCTCACAGAAACTAAAGTAAAAGATGTTGAGGAAAGTGATGTTTAGTGATTGCCAGCAGGGCCTCGGTGTGTGTTTAGTGGCTTCACATGGTAAAAGAGGAAAATACAGCAGTCGCATCATTTCAGAAACTGGAGGAATTAAACTGTACTGAATGAGCATTTCCTGGAAAGACCAGAAGGAGCCAAGAAAAAAAAAAACACCACACGCAGCGCTGTCCTCCTCCACACTCCATTTACATCCATATGAAGCAAATCTGTCTGATAGAAATACTTTTAAAGCGGGTGCTAATGGTGTTGTTAAATCAAGCATGACGTGACTGGAGTAAATGAGTGTTCTTGAGAGGACTGCGCTTTCCGGCAAATTCAATAAAGGCTGGATTATATGAAACCACAGAGTATCAGGCTGCTGTAGAATTGAGCATTTTAAAGCAATTATGAACCCCAATTTGGAAACTCTGTCTTTATTTAGCATCATGTTGTGCCAAACTGGTGCTGGATTGAGTAGTGAGAGATCATACTCGAGTAAGAGTACCCATAATTGTCAAATAATATAGTGCAAGTAGAGTAAAGGCCTCTTGAAGGAGACCTATTATGACTTTTCTAAGCGGTTTACACACAGTTGTGTGTCAGCAGTGTGTGAATATAACCACTTCTCCAGAACAACTATATACACATGATATACACAAGGGGACTTCAACTCTATATCGAGGAAATGGAAGTTGATTCTTCCTATAATAAAAGCCTGATTTGTTTGTTTTTCTCTCTGCAGATATCGCAGTTTAAAGCACTTCAACTATGACGTCTGCCAGAGCTGTTTCTTCTCTGGTCGCACAGCGAAGGGTCATAAACTGAACTACCCGATGGTGGAGTACTGCACACCGGTGAGTTAGCGGATCATGAACACCTCACACAGTCTATCCCTACTCATCAAATTAAGCCATGTGTAATGAACCTCGCAAATTGGAGCTCATAAAATAGAGGTTTTGCAAGAACGGGCATCACATTGGGCAATCGGTGCTAGTAGAGATACAGTGGGGGAAATCAGTATTGAACACGTCATAATTTTTCTCCGAAAATACATTTGTAATATTGCTGCTGTCTTAAAATTTTCCCTGGATGTTGGTAACAATGAAATAAACCCATATATCCAAAGAAAACAATATTACTTAGTTTTCAAATGACGTAATAAAATGAAATGACACAGGGGAAGAGTATTGAACACATGAAGAAAGGAAGGTGTAATTCGGCAGTGAAAGCCCAGACAGCAGCTGAAAACTAAACATAAAAGTAAAGGGACTTGTTCTGCAAAAACAACCAGCTTGATGTACATTATTCTGCTTATTACTGCGCCATCTGCTGTTATAATTAGCATAGAGCACGGTCATCTCCGCTTACAAACAAATCAGCTAGCCTGGAGCGCCGTCTGCTGTTAAAAACTAGCCTAGAGCGCCATCTGCTGTTAAAAACTAGCCTAGAGCGACGTCTTCTGTTAAAAACTATCCTAGAGCGCCATCTGCTGTTAAAATCTAGCCTAGAGTGACATCTGCTGTTAAAAAGTAGCCTAGAGCGTCGTCTGCTGTTAAAATCTAGCCTAGAGCGCCATCTTCTGTAAAAACTAGCCTAGAGCGTCGTCTACTGTTAAAAAACTAGCCTAAAGCTCCATCTTCTGTTAAAAACTAGCCTAGAGTATCGCCTGCTATTAAAAAACTAGCCTAAAGCTCCATCTTCTGTTAAAAACTAGCCTAGAGCGCCGTCTGCTGTTAAAAACTAGACTAGAGTGCTGTCTGCTGTTAAAAACTAGCCTGGACCACCATCTGCTGTTAAAAACGAGCCTAGAGCGCTGTCTGCTGTAAAAAAAAATGTAAAAAACTAGCCTAAAGCGCCATCTGCTGGTAAAAACTAGCTTAGAGCACCGTCTGCTGTTAAGAACTAGCCTAGAGCTCCATCTGCTGTAAAAAACTAGCCTAGAGCGACTTATGTTGTTAAAAAAAAACTAGTCTAGAGCGCTGTCTGTTGTTAAAAAAAAACTAGTCTAGAGCACAATCTGCTGTTAAAAACTAGCCTGGAGCGCCACCTGTTGTTGAAAAGAGCTAGCTTAGAGCTAGTCTGCTGTTAAAATCTAGCCTAGAGCACCATCTGCTGTTAGAACTAATCTAAAGTGCTGCATGTTGTTAAAAAAACTTGCCTAGAGCACCATCTGCAGTTAAAACTAGCCTAGAGAGCTGTCTGCTGTTAAAAAAATTAGCCTAGAGCGCCATCTGCAGTTAAAACTAGCTTAGAGCGCCATCTGCTGTCATAAAAAACTAGCCTAGAGCAACATCTGCTGTTAGAACTAATCTAAAGTGCTGCATGTTGTTAAAAAAACTTGCCTAGAGCACCATCTGCAGTTAAAACTAGCCTAGAGAGCTGTCTGCTGTTAAAAAAATTAGCCTAGAGCGCCATCTGCAGTTAAAACTAGCTTAGAGCGCCATCTGCTGTCATAAAAAACTAGCCTAGAGCAACATCTGCTGTTAAAAACTAGGCAAGAGTGCCATCTGCTGTAAAAAAACTATCCTAGAGCACCCTCTGCTGTTAAAAACTAGGCAAGAGTGCCATCTGCTGTTAAAAACTAGCCCAGAGCGCCATCTGCTGTAAAAAACTATCCTAGAGCACCCTCTGCTGTTAAAAACTAGGCAAGAGTGCCATCTGCTGTTAAAAACTAGGCCAGAGCGCCATCTGCTGTTAAAAACTAGCCTAGAGCGCCATCTGCTGTTAAAATCTACCCTAAAGTGAAGTTTGGGATAGATTGAGAGAAAAGCAATGCATTTTAAAAATGTATCAATGCAGAATCCATTTCTAGAGAATAATACACTTTGACAGGGATAGTCAACATGTTTGGGGTTTTTTAGGGTAGGGTTTGTGATTAGCATGTTGCTAAATTAGCGGTCCAGTTCTGTGATGTTCTTTTCTAAAATGCTGCCTAGATGTTGTATGAGCTGCAATCCTGCTAAATACCCTTTAGAGGAGTCTTGGCATCAGGATTTTTTCCCAGGAGTGTGAACAGGAGTAATGGCGGAGTTTAGTTTCTGCAGGTCAGACGGAGAGTTAAGTCTTGATCTATTAGCCTCAGGATTTCCTTCCCCCTTCGCAACAGAAGCGGTGTAAAAGCTGAAATTGAAGCTCTTCAGCTTCAGAGAGTGAAATTGAAAAGCCGTCACTGCCATTGATCAGCCCGATAAACAGATTTATTTCCACTCTGTGTGCAAATTCAGAGGAATCAGACTGAATAATGAAACAAGGATTCCTCTTTAAACTGCAGCACTTGAACTCGAGTGTTTCCTTTCCATCAGTCGTAAACATGGCTGAGGCAAGGCTTGTGGATGGCCTTGATCATGTGTACTTTGTTTTAAATGCCAGTGGGGACTTAAACATGAATACACACAGACTCACGGAAACTTATATCAATGTGGGGACCAAAATTGAAGTCCTGTTAAGTAAACATGCTAATAAAGTGGACAGAAGGAAGTGTTTTGAAAATGTAAAGCAGCAGATTGTTTCCTGTGAGAGTGTAGGGGTAGAGGAGAGAATATACACTACCTGACAACCCTACTGAAAAAAACAGCTTAAACCAGCCTAGGCTGGTTGGCTGGTTTTAGCTGGTCGACCAGGCTGGTTTTAGAGGGGTTTTGGCCACATCCAGGCTGGTTTCCAGCCATTTCCAGCCTGGTCTTAGCTGGTCAGGCTGAGAGATGACAAGCTAAAACCAGCTTTACCTGCCTAGCCAGGCTGGGAACCCAGCCAAAACTAGCTATGTCCAGCTGGTTTTAGCTGGATTTAGCAGGTCATTTTCCAGCCTGACCAGCTAAGACTAGGCTGGAAATGGCTGTAAACCAGCCTGGACATGGCCAAAACCCCTCTAAAACCAGCCTGGTCGACCAGCTAAAACCAGCCAACCAGCCTAGGCAGGTTTAAGCTGAATTTTTCAGCAGGGAAAAGTCTTGTGGTTTATCCTAGATGTAAGAACAATAAAAAGGAAAAGTGTCAGAAGGTGGATTTTTCCTGCTGAATCCTCCATTGATCTGCATCTCAATCCCCACAAATACTGCAGAAGACCTACTGCAGAAGGCAGTTCTGAAGGCAAAAGGGGGTCCAACCCGGTACTAGTAAGGTGTACCTAATAAAGTGGCCGCTGTGTGTATATTCGCCCATATTTCTCAAAGGAAGTTGAATGCATAAACCCAATAATGTGAATAAATAAGACCAATGCTGTTTCATTCATGTTCAGCAGAAGTTTCTCTTTGTGAACGCTATCGGCTTGTAAAAGTTCCTGCTGAAAGCGCGAGTTGAACAGCGCATTACTCATTTGCTCTGACAGCGGGATAAAGGAACCGTTTGTAAGCGCACAACTAATAAAAGCCATATCGCCACAACGAAAAGCAATATCACCACAATGAAGAAGCAATAATGGTGTAACAGCCCGACCGAGGGCCACAAGAGCATATTCTGTTCAATATTGATCTGCACCTCTCAGAATGCTGATGACAATATTTGCTGTAGAATCGCAAGTACATTTGTTGTATTGTTTTGTGCGTGTGTGTGTGTGTGTGTGTGTGTGTGCACTGGTTTGTGTTGTTTACAAGGACATATTTGTATAATGGCATAGTTTTACTCTATTAAAGAGGTTTATGAGGATATTCTAATTCAAACTGCTTAAAAATATATGCAACTACGCCGTTTCACATTAAGAGTTGTCCACATGGGCAGTGGGTAGCACAAATGCCTCATTGCAAGAAGGTCGCTGGTTCGAGCCTCGGCTGGGTCAGTTGGCATTTCTGTGTGGAGTTTGCATGTTCTCACTGTGTTGGCGTGGGTTTACACCGGGTGCTCCGGTTTCCCCCACAGTCCAAATACTTGCACTATAGGGGAATTGATTAACTAAATTGCGTGTAGTGTATAGAGTGTGTGTGAATAAGTGTGTATAGGTGTTTTCTAGTACTGGATTGTAATCGGAAGGGCATTTGGTGTGTAAAACATATGCTGGAATAGTTGGCGGTTCATTCCGCTGTGGCGACCCCTGATTAATAAAGGGACTAACCTGAAGAAAAATTAATAAATGAATGAAGGAAAACTGACTTTTGGCAGTTAATCGTTTCTTTGAACAAGTTGCACATGCTTTTGTACAACCATGCAAACAATTATGTACAGTTCTCACATTACCAACGGCTTATATGATGTTGATCAAAACAATAAACATTACAAATTTTTCTATATGATGTAAAAGTAGTCAAAACCCATGACAACAACAGTGTTGCTCCTTTTTGCTGTAACAAACAGCTTCTTCTTCTTCTTCTTCTTCTTCTTATTATTATTATTATTATTATTATTATTATATTAATTATTATTATTATTCATTCATTCATTTTGTTTTCAGCTTAGTCCCTTTATTAATCTGGGGTCGCCACAGCGGAATGAACCGCCAACTTATCCAGCATTGTTTTTTTACGCAGCAGATGCCCTTCCAGCTGCAACCCATCTCTCGGAAACATCCACACACACTCACTCACACACATACACTACAGACAAATAAGCTTAGCCAATTCACCTGTTGCACATGTGTTTGGACTGTGAGGGAAACCGAAGCACCCGGAGGAAACCCACGCCCACACGGGGAGAACATGCAAACTCCACACAGAAACGGCAACTGACCCAGCCGAGGCTCAAACCAGCGACCTTCTTGCTGTGAGGCGACAGCACTACCTACTGCGCTACTGCGTCACCATTATTATTAATAGTTTTATTATTATTATTACTAGTATTATTACTATTTATTACAGATTTATTTTTTCGTCTTATTTTGTGTTAAAAAACCTTCTGAAATCTTTTTATTTTAATTTTTAACACAAATTAAGATGAAAAAAATAAACGAATTAAGAATTAATAATTAATAATACAGGGTGGGCCATTTATATGGATACACCTTAAAATAAATTCATGAATAAAATTAATAAAAACAAATAAAATGGGAATGGTTGGTGACTTTAACGGCCTGTTTGTGGCACATATGTGAGCGGTCTTGTGAATAACTCAGGAAATAAAAAAAATTACGTTTAGAACCAAGCACTCCATTGTTTTTCTTGTGAAATTCCCAATATGTGTATTAAGGTGTATCCATATAAATGGCCCACCCTGTATGATTAATATGTTGTGGAAAACCTGATGCGGCCCAGCCTCACCCAGACTCTGCCTCCAGCGGCCCCCAGGTAAATTGAGTTTGAGACCCCGGGTTTAGATGTTTGTTATCAGGTTTTAAATTTTGATACGCCGCAGTTTTAAAAGTCCTGTGAAGTGCTTTGAAATGAGCATTTTTTGTTCAATATGTGATACAGTCTCAACTGAAACATGAAGAGAGGGTGGGGCATAGAATAGCTCCTCCCCTTTAAAAAAAAAGCCAATAGTGTTTAGTTTTTCTCACAGCTCTTCAGTGAGGGTGGTCGAGCTCAAGCACATCAAATAAGCAGCCAACGAGAATAAGTGGGAGGGGCATGTCAGACACTACAGAGCATTTGATTGGTCAGAAGATTTGATGAGGTGGTGTGAATAAAATCCTTGATCCATTTAGGAGCAAGAGACAAACTGCAAGCTTTGGACCAGGTTTATATCTTCTAAATGTGAGTGTAGTCATCTGTTTTGGTGTGCATCAGATTATAAGTATCCTAAAAACATGCTGACACACAAAACGCATTTTTAACTCCACAGGAACTTTAAAGAGCAGTTGTTTTGACTGAAATAATTGCACTTTTTCCCCCTAGTAGATTAAAAGCACCAAGTAGATGATAAAGCACAGCAGGTCTTTGAGCTTCAGCTTGAGAAGTCTTCTGAAGTGTTACGACAAACAGAGCAAAACCGCTTTAGGTTCTTCAGGGGCTCATTAGCATATGCAGATACACACACTCCTCCATTACTGAAATGCTGCTAGTGTTGTTATTATTCAGGGTACAGGAATGTTCGTCGTCTGCTCGCACTGTGACCTTGAGTAAAAGCTCTTAAAAGGCAGTGTTTCTCCGTGTGGATCGTTTCTGTAATGCGTTTATGATGCCGCTCTGTGAAGCGTCCCATAAAAGCTTCTCGGGCCCCTGAATATCGATCACGAGTGCGATATTGCTTTTATTACACAGCTCTATATGAAGAAGTTAATATCGAGCGGCATTTCCAGCGCAGGATGAATGGCTGTTTGATTTTTTGCTTCGCCAGCAAAACGCTTTACAATGTTGAGAGCTGTACAATTATACAGAGTTTCAGTGAATGTACTGTTAAAGTCTAAAGTATTAGTCCTTCTGAAGTATTATTATACTTGTGTCCCTAATTTCTGTTTCAGAATTGTTTCAGCACATTTCTAATCATAATAGTTTTAGTAACTTATGTCTAATCACTGAATTATTTTATCTTTGACATGATGACAGCACATAATATTAAACCAGATATTTACTAGTGTTCAGCTTACAGTGACATGTAAAGGCTTCACTAGGGTAATTAGGGTAAAGTTAGGGTAATTAGGCAAGTCATTGTATAACAGTGGTTTGTTCTGGAGACCAGGGGCCTCATGTATCAACGCTGCGTACGCACAAAAACTTTGCGTACGCCAGGTTTCACGCTCAGAATCGCTCACATTTGGATTTACTAACGATGAAGTTGACGTGGGAATGTGCGCAGGTTCACGGCAGCTTCATGGCTGGCGTACGCACATTTTTTGTGCGTGTCAGTTTTATTTCCATTGGCGACTCCTAGAGGCAGTTGTGTTAAATTGCTCTCTACAAAGTGTCTGAGCCTTGCATTGGCAGCTGTATGAGACGGGTTCATCTAGCAGGTATATAAGGTTTCCATACCATACAGTTGATCAGCCAAACATTAAAGCACAATTTGCAGCGGTCGCCTGTTTTCCCAATGTAATCTGAGCGATCTACTGCACGCACATTGCTATAAAGACACTATCTGAAGATGAATTTGCATACGTGAATCAGAAACATTTCCATTCAATAAATGTGCAAATAAACTTGCAAATAACACCGCTTTTCTCCGGTCTACCTCCAAAAGCAGCACCTTCAATTCACATTCTGTTCAAAGTTTCGCTTCTTGCTGGCTTTTGCCGTTGCTTTTTGTTGGGTTTTGCCAAAGTAGAGTCATTAGCATATTCATACGGGGGAGGAAGCAGGGAGGGGTTTTGTGCTCGTACATGTTGCGCTCAGTTTCACGTTCATTCAGATGTACAAAAGAATATGCATGAGATTCAGCGTACGCAGTGTTTGATACATCTGAATTTTTTCTGCGTACGCACATTTACAGCTTTGTGCGTACGCTATGCTTTAGTATGATTTCCACGCAAGTCTTCGTGTGTGGATTTAAAAAAGAGATAGTGAAATGTATAGGTGCAAAATGTTGTGGTACCCTTAACAGTCTGTTTTGACACATTCGAGCATGAACTCGGTTCGAATCCAGCGTCTACATATCAGATTTTGCCTATACTATTAATCACGAGAAAGACAAGTAGGAATCATTAATAAGTTTGTGCATCATATTTTATTTGCACATTTATTGAATGGAAATGTTTCTGATTCACGCATGCAAATTCATCTTCAGATAGTGTCTCTATAGCAATGTGCGTGCAGTAGATAGCTCAGATTACATTGGGAAAACAGACGACTGCTGCAAATTGTGCTTTAATGTTTGGCTGGTCAGCTGTATGGTATGGAAACCTTATATAC
The DNA here is from genome assembly GCF_049306965.1 of Danio rerio. Taxonomy (NCBI): domain Eukaryota; kingdom Metazoa; phylum Chordata; class Actinopteri; order Cypriniformes; family Danionidae; genus Danio; species Danio rerio. Next base: position 1,506,520 of record NC_133198.1, read on the forward strand.
CTGCTAGATGAACCCGTCTTATACAGCTGCCAATGCAAGGCTCAGACACTTTGTAGAGTGCAATTTAACACAACTGCCTCTAGGAGTCGCCAATGGAAATAAAACTGACACGCACAAAAAATGTGCGTACGCCAGCCATAAAGCTGCCGTGGAGCTGCGCACATTCCCACGTCAACTTCATCGTTAGTACATCCAAACGTGAGCGATTCTGAGCGTGAAACTTGGCGTACGCAAAGTTTTTGTGCGTACGCAGTGTTTATACATGAGGCCCCAGGGGCGGACTGCGACTAAAATCAGCCCTGGCACTGTAGCCACACCAGCCCACAGGTGTGGGCATGTGGAAAACAGGAAATGCCATTACTACAACCATTTTAATACACTGTAAAAAATGGCCATGATTTCAACGGTAAAAAACTGTAAAAATGCTACAGTACAAATCTGTAACCTGGTTAACGATATGCTTCCTTAATATATACGGCGAATAACCGTAAATTGACTTTCCCAGAATTCCCCGTATGGCACATCACTTTTTATGCATTTGGTTGACATTAATATGGATATATTTAGTTGCTTCCCCATCAGTTATGTACATCAGAGATTTATGATACATCTAATGTTGATAAACAATGTTGATTTCATGACTTTAATTTTATGCGTGTTACCAAACTGGTGTTTAGTAGCTGTGTGAATGACACTGATCACCTTCTATATGCTGATACACTTTCCTGCTTGTGGGAAGAGTTCATTGTGATGAGCTTTGGCTCATTATGTAACTCTCATCACCACCTGCATGTGGGCGTGCTAACGTGTCTAACTGTGTAACAAAAGATGTGTAGATGTTGATCATTCAAAATACAGACATATTACCTCGATAAATAAAAAAAATACGGTAATTTACGTAAAAATGAAAAATTACTTTTACGGTTTGTACCGTTTTTTTAACGGTAAAATACTGGCAACCACAGCTGCCGTTTTTTTACCGTAAATTTTACGGATTTATTTTGTACAGTGTATGACTTGTTTAATAATGAATTCTAATAATTACAGTGTAATATTTTAGTTAATTTTAAGCGCGTGGCCCACCTTCAGGATCGCTGAGGCCCACTAGTTGAGAATCCCTGTTCTACAGTATGTCAAACCAGAAATGTTGTGAATCCATCACTATGAAAGCTCTCTCCTGAAAGCGTGTGTGTACTCGTGTAGCTCTGCCGTCACCTCTGCGGTTAATTTTATGCCCTTCTAAATATAAAGGAGTGTGAAGTTGTGTTTTCAGGTCAGCGATATGGAGAGAACCTCCAGCCTCAATTCCAATTTGTTAGCAGAAGCAATGATGCAAGTGTGTGTCACCTAATTAGAGCTTATATGAGCTGCATCTTCTGGATGGTGTCCAGGGCTTTGCTGTGTGGTTGCCAGGGTGTTTGGGAGGGTTTCTAAGTAAATCCAAGTCTGTAGGTGCGTCCCATTATGTGCTTGTGCACTGTTCTACGCCATACCTGCCAATATTTGTCTTCAAAAGACCTTGGAGGTCTTTAATTTAATATTTAAAATATATAATATATATCGGTGACACGGTGGCACAGTAGGTAGCACAATCGCCTCACAGTAAGAAGGTCGCCTCGGCTGGGTCAGTTGGCGTTTCAGTGTGGAGTTTGCATGTTCTCCCTGTGTTCGCGTGGGTTTCCTCCGGGTGCTCCGGTTTACCCCACAAGTCCAAAGACATGCGGTACAGGTGAATTGGATAGGCTAAATTGTCTGTAGTGTATGTGAATGAGAAAATAACGCCTTAATATAACCCCTACACAAGTACACCACTGGCGTCTCTCAGCCTTTACTGTGGCTACCGCTTTGAACAGGAGCTTCTAAAGTAAATCCTCATCCATCATCTCTGCTCCTCTCTGTTTTTCAGACCACCTCAGGAGAAGACATGCGGGATTTCACCAAAGTCTTAAAAAACAAGTTCCGCTCGAAAAAGTATTTCGCCAAGCACCCTCGCCTGGGGTACCTGCCCGTCCAGACGGTCCTCGAAGGAGACAACATGGAAACGTAAGCGTCTCGGTCTTCCAGCGAAAAGCTTCTTTGTGTGTACAGTATAATATCTGTTTGTTTCAGCTGTCCTCAGGCTCTCTTTTCTCCTTCTGCCGCCTGCAGTCATTATCTTTCTCCAGCCAGAGAGCTTTCACAGCCTCCACGTAACGAGATTATTCACATTGTCACGAGTGTTGAGAAGTGTGAAGAGCGGCCCACTTCTATTCACAGCAGAACTCTGCATACGGTTGAAGTCAGAATTATTCGCCCTCCTGTTTATTTTTCAAATATTTCCCAAATGATGTTGAACAGATTCAGGAGTTGTTCACAGTGTTTCCTCTAATATTCGTATTTCTGGAGAAAGTCTGATTTGTTTTAATTCGGCTAGAATAAAAGCAGTTTTTTTTTTTTTTAAAGCCATTTTAAGGTCAATATTATTCACCCCTTTAAGCTGTATTAGTGTTGGATTGTCTCCAGAACAAACCACTGTTATACAATGACTTGCCTAATTACCCTAACTTTACCCTAATTACCCTAGTGAAGCCTTTACATGTCACTTTAAGCTGAATACTAGTGTCTTGAAGAATATCCAGTCATCTAGAAATGAGTCTAAATAAAAACTATTATGTGTAGAAATGTGTGGACAAAATCTTCTCTCTGTTAAACAGAAATTGGGGAGTAAAATATACATATATAATAATTCAGACTTCAACTGTATGCTGTATATATTTCTCATTTCTGCAGATGTATGAATGGCTTGATATAGAGCAGGGATGTCCAAACTACGGCCCGCGGGCCATCTGCTTTTTATAAATATTAATAGAATCTGGCCCGCTATACAAAAATGAACGTAATTCAACAAATAACCACCGGTGTCGCTATGACGCACCTTTAATTAGGCAGCAGTTCCTGTAATAAAGCAAAACGAACCGAACAAACTTAAGGAAACATAATTAATAATCACGTTTTGGCGAGCCATGGCACAACCAAGAAAAAGGAAAATCAAGAGTGAGAGCGAGAAATTTTAGTCACGTTGGGGCAAAGAATATTTCTTTACAGTGGTCAGTTTTTTCATGCTAATAAAGTGCAAGAAAATTCTACGCTGGCTAGTTATGCACAGGAAAGCCTTCACTGAAGGAGAATTTATATAGGAGTGTCTGATGAGTGTTCCAACTGTAATTTGCCTAGAGAAGATTCACGATTTTAAAAACGCAAGTTTTTCTAGAAACACAGTTGAAATAATTAAAATAATTCCATAATATACACACACACACACACACACACACACATGCATATATATATATATATATATATATATATATATATATATATATATATATATATATATATATATATATATATATATATATATATATATATATATATATATATATATATATATATATATATATGCGTGTCTGTGTGATGTATGTAAAATTTGGCCCGGGACGTTTTTTTTTTTGTCCAAAAAAGTTTGGACACCCCTGATATAGAGTATGTGTGAAACTACATTATATTCCAGGTCAAATGAGGAAAAAACACCTGATATATATCTCAGCTCACCATACATGTCACTGTCTGCTGCTTAAAAGATGAAATGATTCAGAATGCCAAGGCTAGCTCATTGTGTAATACAAAAACTGAGATGCTGAGGCATGTTTTTATGCATCACTTTCATAAAGACTTGAATATTTTTTAATATAACCAGCTTCTAATGGTAAAAATGTAATAATTCTATTTTTTTTTTTAATCGCACTTTGATCGACATTCCCTCTTTGTACGTGTCTTCTGAGATGCACCACTAGATTGAATATTAAAAAAAAGATTATAAGCTTATCGACTTAAGGGCAGGACATAGTTTTGAACACTGGGTTGTTGTTTATTAGCTCAAATATAAATTTCAGGTCATTTTTGACCCCAAATATTATGGACGGCAGCTTGAAAAGTCTTGTCGCCTATCAAAGTTTTAGGAACAACAAATAACAGCTGGACTTCTAGTTGATCATTTATTATCAGAAGTGGCTTATATAAAAGGCAAAGGCCTCTAGATTACAATTATTTGACCAAAATGCCTTGATGTTGACTGATTTCATCTGGAATGGCAAAGAAAGCCTTCTTGCAGGACTCCCAGAGTTCATCAAGAGTCTTTGTGTTCATCTTCAACGCCTCCTCCTTCATCTGCTCAATAATGTTGATATCTGGTGACTGGGCTGGCCAATCCTTGAGCACTCTTTGCTTTCAGGAGCTTTGATGTGGAGGCTGCAGTATGAGAAGGAGCGCTATCCTGCTGGAGAATTGTCCCTCTCCTGTGGTTTGTAATGTAGTGGGCAGCACAGATGTCTCGATACCTCAGGCAGTTGATGTTGCAGATCTCTCGCACGCCCCCCATACTGAATGTCACCCCAAACCATGATTTCTCCATCACCAAACTTGACTGAATACTGTGAGATTGGCTCCATGCGGGTTCCAGTAGGTCTTCTGCAGTATTGGTGATGATTGGGATGCAGATCAGCAGATGACTCATGGGAAACTTCGACCTTCTGACACTTTTACAAATGATCAACTAGAAGTCTGAGATCCACGATAAGACTTTTGTCATGTAGTGTTTATATAATGCAGTTCGTTTTTAATTGATATTTTAGCTCTAGTGTGCTGTAAGTCATTCAGTTTGCTTCAAAACACTTTTTTTTACCGCCATGCAGCTGTTTCATTTCTGCAAGACTCTGAGACTTGTATTTTTTTCATGCAGCAGGTTGGAAATCCTGACTTTGAATCGAACGATACGCCGCATTAGTAATCAAGCCACCAGCCTCAGACACTGCTGCTCCTACACCTTGAGCACACATCTGCTCACCATGTCCACGTGTCTCGCCTTATAGAGCAGATTTTCTGCCTGTGCAGAAATGTTGAGCATCCCCGCATCACTCCAGTGTCATCATCTGCACTCTCTTTCAAGTGTCAACTGAGGATTATTTTGCTGCAGGGCCAGATGTGACAAACTTAATTTGTACTTTTCGTTCACCAACTTTAGAAATGTACCCAACTAAAGCCGAGTGTACATGGTGCAACCTTTATGCACACTTCACCAGTGAGTTCATGTGAGATGTGTTCGTGCTCAGTGATATAAAGTCAGAATTGTTCACCCTCCTGTGCTTTTTAAATGATGTTTCACAGAGCACAGTGTTTGTGATAATATTTGTTCTTCTGGAGAAAGTCTTGTTTTATTTTGGCTAGAATTAAAGCAGTTTTTAATAGTTTTAAAGCCATTTTAAGGTCAATATTATTCACCCCTTCATCAATATTTGCTTTGCATTGTCTCCAGAACAAACCAGTTATACAGTGACTTGCCTAATTACCCTAACTTTACTCTAATTACCCTAGTGAAGCCTTTACATGTCACTTTAAGCTGTATAGAAGTCAAATATTATTTACTGTCATCATGGGAAAGATGTATAGATTCTCGCTACATCCGAACCGCTCCAGAATTCGTTTTAATCAAATCGGGACCTCATTCAGCCGATCTCTGATCGATGGTTTTTATGCAAATCCGAGCACGATTGCATTTTTTACCTATGCCCAAACCAACCGAGCTGAGGGGGCAAACGCGTCAGTGGCCGGTTGCATAAAAGTAACTCAAGAGTGGAAAAATCCCTGGTGTTAGAGATTTCATTAGGAGTGTTGCAACAAGCTTCTTAACTTTCACCGTTATCTAATGCCGAGATCAGACTGCATGTTGTAGCCCTGATTTTGACTCGCCGACAGGTTTTCAGAAATAGCTGACAAATGCCCAAAATCACAGGCAAATCGGTGCTCGTTTACAATATTTACAATCACACAGTGTAAACTATCAAAGACGAGATCTGAGAGAATCACCGATAAGTCGCAAATGTGAAATATTGGGCATGCTGAATATCTGGAGCTGTCAGCAATTCAAAATCATGCCATGTGAAATGTGTTCTGATTGAAAATAACATCAGCGATCGCCTACAGCCAATAAGAGAGCAGCATTCACTTGTGTGGGTACCTGAAGGCCAGCGGGAGGTTGGGGGAGAAGATAAAAGCGCTCATTTTGAGTTTATTTGGACCCCAGAAATGGAGGAAAAACTTAGTTTCTCAAAAACTCTGGGGTAGTGTGGACGGAAGACATAATCGTAGCCAAACTTATGCACTTTAAAACTAAAATGTATTAGTGTAAGCGAGGCCTTAATGGCAGCCTTAAACTCCTTGGGGCCCTATCATACACCCGGTGCAGTGTGGCGCAAGATGCGGCGCAATAGTCTTTTGGTAGTTTCAGCTTGGCGCAAGAGTGGTTTTGAGGCGTTGCGCTACGCTGTTTAAATAGCAAATTCATTAGCGCTCATTTGTGCGCTCATAGGCGTTCTGCTCTAAAAAGGGAGGCGTTCTGAGGCGCACTGCTGGCGCGTTGCTATTTTGAGAGACTATAATAGATTTTTCATTAGACCAAAACAAACCCGGTCTAAACTCCAGCGCAGAGTTGCACCTCGCTTACACACTGCTTAATACACACAAGAGAGCAATAGGCAAATATCTTTACATATGAAAACATTAAAATATTAAGGATATATATAGGATATAATAAGAATAGATATAGAATATAAATATAAAGGATTAAAATATTACAAAACATATTATTTTCTAGCCTACATACATATGAAAAACCACTGCTTTTGTGTCTTCTTCATCTCGGGAGGCTTTTTCAGTTCATTCATAACAATTTGCTTTTGTATAATGTTATTATTATTAGCAGTGTTATTTATTATATCCATATTTATATTTGTTTTATTAAAACAAGCTTAGATTTGCCCACCTGTCAGGTTTTAGACCATATGGGGCACAGCATGTGTTTTAGGATATAACTCAGGTTTTTGAGCACATTTTGTTATTATTATTCATTTATTCGTTTGCTGGAAATTAGAAATGAATTTAGAAATAGTTTTGAAACGAATATTTGCGCTTAACAAGCAAAATTAATTATTTATAGACTAACTGATGTCTGTGCGTAAAGGTTTCCCTATCTAAGAGCGAAAGTGAAAGTAGATTCATTATCTCTCATTCTCGCGCAGTAGATGCTCTGTTTAACAGTTCTGTTAAAACTGTTTGTTTGTGAAATGCTCATTTTTTCCACTTAGACTTACTTTGCGTCCTGTAAATAGCGAATGCGCTCTTGGCGCGACGCAGCTGACTCTTACAGGGAATGGGAGATGAGACTCTAATTCAGGGGTCACCAATCTCGGTCCTGGAGGGCCGGTGTCCCTGCAGGGTTTAGCTCCAGCTTGCCTCAACACACCTGCCTGGATGTTTCAAGTATACATAGTAAGACCTTGATTAGCTTTTTCAGGTGTGTTTGATTAGGGTTGGAGCTAAAATCTGCAGGACACCGGCCCTCCAGGAACAAGTTTGGTGACCACTGTGTCTAATTGGTTTATTCTCAAAACACACCTATAACTCATCAAGAAAATAAACTCAACCCTTTTAGATCATGCGCCACGGCGCAAAGCGCATTTTCCCGTCCGTAAATTAGCAAAAATGCGTTCTGACACGCCCTGAAAGTGTTTGCGCCCTGCATTTTGCGCTCTGCTCATGGACCATCAAAATAGAGCCCCTAAAGTTGACCCAAAGACTTTAGAATACACAAGACGTGTCACTCGTATATTTTTGAATAATATGAAATTTAACTGTAAGCTTGGCCAGCAGTTTTGAGAATTTGACGTTTCCCCATTCAAACAGAGAGGCGTTTCAAAGATGGCTGCCGAGTGAAATGACTCACCTCAAAGGGACTTTAGTTGACCCTTAAGTTTTTGTCAACTAAAGTTTAACAAAGGGTACCTTTAACCTTCAAACTAAGGGCTTTCTTAGCTTAAGGACTGTAATGCAGCCAGGTTCCTAAACAAGCGTCTAGGTGTGAAAGCACCCTGAATGTCTCTCCAGGCAGATCAGTGTTTTTGGAGCAGAGCCCAAGTGTGGCCAATTCATGAAAACGGAGAGTTCTGCCTCTTCCTTATCTCCACACTGCCGTTGATTACGGCACTTCAGCTTTTCCAGTGGGAGCGTTTCATGAATTTATGTCAGAAAGAGGCTCCGCTAAATGACGAGGAGCAGCAGATGACCCATTTCTGCCTGATTATAAATCCCCCCGAGTGGAGCCCAAACGACTGCCTGCACCGCACACTGTCGCTCCACGTTAGCATGACATTGAGCCGCTCTGTGATATCAGACCGTGTTATGTTATGTTTGATTGTCGGACGTGCTGCGGTGTGCACTAAACTCCATACCACGTGTCAGATTTAACGAAGAGTGATGACCGTGTTTTTTTCCCCCGTTTTCTGAAACGCCGCAGGATATTGACCGAGCGTGCTCTGGTGTTTGTCGACTCTGTCAGCGCTAATTTACACTGTGAAACACCAAACCAGACTATATTCGTTCATTCAGTCACTTTCCTTCAGCTTAATCCCTTTATTTATCAGGGGTCACCACCGCAGAATGAACCGCCAACTATTCCAGCATATGTTTTACACAGCGGATGCCCTTCCAGCTGCAACCCAGCCCTGCTGAAAAATCCAGCTTAAACCAGCCTAGGCTGGTTGGCTGGTCGACCAGGCTGGTTTTAGAAGGGTTTTGGCCACTTCTAAAATGGTTTCCAGCCATTTCCAGCCTGGTCTTAGCTGGGAGCCCAGCCAAAACCAGCTATATCCAGCTTAAACCAGGCTTGTCAAGCTGGTTTTAGCTGGATTTGGCTGGTCATTTTCCAGCCTGACCAGCTAAGACCAGGCTGGAAATGGCTGGAAACCAGCCTGGAAGTGGCCAAAACCCCTCTAAAACCAGCCTGGTCAACCAGCTAAAACCAGCCAACCAGCCTAGGCTGGTTTAAGCTGGATTTTTCAGCAGGGAGTTCTGGGAAACACACATTCACACACAAATACCCAATTTAGTTGATCAGTTCCCCTTTAGCGCATGTGTTTGGACTGTTGGGGAACCCAGAGATAACCCACGCCTACACGGCGAGAACATGCAAACTCCACACAGAAACGACAACTGACCCGGCCGTGACTCGAAACTGCAAACTTTTTGCTTTAAGGCAACAGTGCTAACCACTGAGCCTCTGTGGCACCCTAAAAGATTTTCATTGCCCTGTGTAGAAACTGAATAATTCCTCAGCTAGCGAATGATGAATGATCATCGCATCCAACATCACGTGACATTTGTTTCATGTTGACTTCCAATTTTGTCAAACAACTTTCACGCCTAATAATTGAACTCTTTTCCTGCCTGTGCTGATTTACACACACAAACACGCACGCACAGACACACACAACTAGACAAAAAGAGTTAGTCATTGTGTGTGAGGGTCTCACCCTAGACCTCTTGTGTCCACATCATCCCTTGACCCTGTAAAAAAAACAAACCCTCAGAATAGTTTGAAACATGAACCCGATCTAACCTTGAGTTCTCTCATGCCGTAATGATCGTCTCATCTGCTGGACGGCCTCCTTTAAGAGAGAAAGATGACACTTTTCGTCATTTTAAGAGATGCTGAGGTTCACTGGGGTTCTGCAGTAGATTAGACTCGTCCCTCGCGAGTCAGAGCGCCGCGTTTGATCTTTTGTGCCTTCGCTATGTGCGATTAACGCTGAGTTTTGACTTGAAAGACACTCGATTGAAATGAAATATATGAAAGATTAAAGATTGCTTTGGATTGGTGTGTGTGTGTGTGTGTGTGTGTGTGTGTGTGTGTGTGTGTGTGTGTGTGTGTGTGTGCGTGTGTGTGTGTGTGTGTGTGTGTGTGTGTGTGTGTGTGTGTGTGTGTGTGCGTGCGTGCGTGCGTGTTTGCATACATGCAAAGAAAATGCGATTAACACGCTCTTAAGCTGATTTTTTTAAATAATGATAATTCGCCCCAAAATTAAAATTCAGCATTTACTCTCCCACATTTGATCTGAATGTATTTTGCTCTTTTTGTTGGGAAGTGTGAGTGCGGCTCTGTTTCATGCAATAATCAGAAAAATCCAGTATATACAGTTGAAGTCAGAATTATTAACCCCCATGAATTATTAACCCCCTGTTTATTTATTTTTCCCCCAATTTTTGTTTTACGGAGAGCAGATTTCTTTAACACATTTCTAAACATAGTTTTAATAACTCATTTATAATAACATTTTGAGTATTTACAATAATATTAGACTAGATACTCTTCAAGACACTTCTATACAGCTTAAAGTGACATTTAAAGGCTTCACTAGGTTGATGTGGTTAACTAGGCAGGTTAGGATAATTAGGAAGGTTATTGTATAACGATGGTTTGTTCTGTAGACTAAAAAAAATATAGCTTAAAGGGGCTAATAATATTGACCCTAAAATTGGGTTTAAAAAAATTAAAAACTGCTTTTATTCTAGCCGAAATAAACCAAATAAGACTTTTTCCAGAGGAAAAAATATGATCAGACATACTGTGAAAATTTCAACCCAGGCTCATTCTGAAAACAAAGTCCCGCGGACGTTTCTGGAGACTGCGAAATACGTCCCGGGAGGTACGTATGGCTGCATTTTGTTTTTTTAAGCGAACGCTGAGGGGCGGTGTGATGCCGTCCCCTTTCGCACTCGCCGACTGACCGCTTACCTGCGTGTGGAGGGCTTTCCCGCCGCAACCAGTTGGTCTCATCAGCTTATCGTGTGCGTCGGCAGACTTCAGATGCAGAGAGGAGGGGTTGACCACGGCGACCGGGTTGGAGTGCAGGGAAGAACGGTTCCAGAAATCAGGTAAGACAAAAACAGAATCCAAAAAATAAAGCGAACGAGTTCATGACAGGGTGAGAACATGGTGAAATCCGAAAACGTGGTGAAAAAAAATCAGACTAGGGCTTTTATTTTTCTGGACGGCTTTTGTAAACCGTCGGTCAGGTTCAGGGAAGTTTGCAGCGGGTGGCTCAATCGGTGAAATTAGTTGGGTTTAGAGAAGGAAGGAGGAGGGTGCTGTCGGCCGATTGGCCGGTCGCATGGTCAATCGTTCAGCCAGTCGGACAGCGGCCTCTCGCGGGTTGATGCAAGAACAGTGCGGGCGCGAACGGCACTTGCGAGAGACGTTCGAGATGTGAAAAAGCGCGCACAGCGGCCTCTCAGATTCACGAAAAGAAAAACTGCAAAAATATGTACCTCCCGGGACGTATTTTGAGGTCTCCAGAAACGTCAGCGGGGCAACGTTTTCACTATGAGCCTGGGTTGGAAAATTTCCTTGCTCTGTTAAACATCATTTGGGAAATATTTAAACAAGAATAAGAAATCAAACGGAGGCTAATAATTCTGTCTTCAACTGTATGTATGTATATATATATATATGGGTTGTTATCTGCGTTAACGTTCTGCGTTAACTATTTGAGAAGTAGGGTAGTTTGGACGTAGCCAGTTTTAAAGACGTCTGTGCTGCCCCCTACAGTACTGGTGGAATATTTCACTTCTCTGTTGTTTGACCTCTGACTCTAATATACAGTATCAGATCCCCACCCTCACACCACCTTTTTTTGAGCTCTGGTTATCATTGATCAACATTTTGTAAGTGCAAATGTAAAAATGCTTAGATGTCTATGCTGCCCCCTACAGTACTGGAGGAGTGTTGCACATACATCCTCTAAGTGTATCTGACCTTTGCATTGTTTGACGTCTGACCATGAGTCTATTCCACTCCCCACCTTTATTTTCGTGTTTGGTTATCATTTATTAACATTTTGTACGTGCAACTATATAGTTTCATTAGACGTCAGTGCTGCCCCCACAGTACGGGAATACTATTGCGCATCTCTGTTGTGTGGATCTGACATCTGACTCGAAAATACTCTATTCCTCCCCATCTTTATTTTCCAGTTCTGGTTATCAACATTTTGTAAATTCAACTACATAATTTCTCAGACGTCTGTGCTGCCCCCTACAGCCCTGGAGGAAAATTTCACTTCCCTGTTGTGTGGATCTGACTTCCACATTGTTTGACGTCTGACTCTGAAATAAACTCTCCCCCTCCCCTTACTTTCGACTTTTTATAATCGTTAATCAACATTTTTTAAATGCTAATGTATCATTTCTCTGACATAAATGCTGCCCTCTACTGTACAGGAGGAGTATTGCACATCTCTGTATTTTGACTTCTGAACTAAACTACTCTATTCCTTTACCCCCGTAATCTTCAAGCTCTGGTTATCATTGGCTGCGTCCGAAATTGCATACTTCAATGTGTACGCTAAAAACAGAAATGTCTTAATTCATAGTATTTATATGCGATTTATATGCGTACTATTTCCGGCAAGATTCTGAAGTGCGCATCTAAACCATTAAAATCCAAATGTAGCACCTACCTAGGTTGTACGCGGTTTTGGACACAGCTACTAAGCAATATTTTGTAAATGCAAATGTATAATTTCTGAAACCAGTGCTGCCCCCTACAGCACTGGAGGAGTATTGCACTATATCTTTTGTGTGGATCTGACCTCAACATTGTTTAACCTCTGACCCTAAAATACTCTATCCCTCTCCCCTCTCTCCCTGGTTGTCGTTTTTGTATTTGTCCTCCTACAGTCCGGTCACTCTCATCAGCATGTGTCCGGAGCACTATGAGTGAGTACTACAGTCAGCCATCAGTGGTCTCGTCTTCTTCTTCTGCACCGCATGCTGCTCTCATCAATGCACGCTCCCAACAGCATGCCACCCCCTTCTGTTCATGTTTTATTTTATTTCTAACCTTTTTCCTCAGCTGGTCCGTCTCAATAACTCACAGCCTTTACTGTAGATCACCAGACTCACTTCATGTGTGAAATCTGTTGGGTTTATTTTTGGTGCTGTTATTCATGGTTGTGTTGTGTTTTAGGCTCTGTCCATCACCGCAGCTCCCTCATGATGACACACACTCACGGATAGGGGAGTACGCCAACAGGTAAATCACACTTTTTCACACACACACACACACACACACACACACACACACACACACACACACACACACATTCACACACACTGACAATATTTATAGACTGTTAAATATTACAGGCTGTCAATCATTTAATGCATCATTACTCAGTTGAACATTATATTGAGTATGTCTGTATTTGTTGACTGATGGGTTGCACTTTTATTTTAGTATCTGTGCTAATAAGTTCTGAGAAATATGAATTTAGTTCATGATGATTTATGACACTTTATTAAAGCCTTTTTTTTCTTTCAAATACTTGATAAATGGTACAAATGCATCCGGCAAGCAGTGTGTTACGTATAAAAAAATAACAATAGAATCAAAATTGATTGCATCAGTAATAAATATTACATATCTAATTTGTTTTCACTAACACAGCTCTGCATCTCATACTAGTACTGAGGGGAAAAAAAAAAAATATATATATATATATATATATATATATATATATATTTATTTATTTATATATATATATATATATATATATTTTTTTTTATGTATATAAAATACTATAATAATATATATATATATATATATATATATATATATATATATATATATATATATATATATATATATATATATATTAATATATTATATATTTATATATTAGTAATATATAAATTATATATATATATATATATATATATATATATATATATATATATATATATATATGTGTGTGTGTGTGTGTGTGTGTGTGTGTGTGTGTGTGTGTGTGTGTGTGTGTGTGTGTGTGTGAATGTGCGTGTGGATGTTTCCCAGTAATGGGTTGCTGCTGGAAATGTATCCGCTGCATTAAACATATGCTGTTTAAGTTGGCGGTTCATTCCGCTGTGGCGACCCCTGATTAATAAAAGGACTAAGCCGAAAAGAAAATGAAGTGTGAATAACACCAATGCTCATTTCTGAATTCATTCATGTTTATAGTTGTCCAGCAATGACACAAACGTCCTTAAGAGCTTCAGTAATGCAAAACTGAGGAAAAAGAAAATATGAAAGCGATGACAGACGAGCGGTATAAATGCACACATGCCCCATCAGACCTCTGGCTCTCTGCCGAAACCAATTTAATCTGCTGCCATATCGAGTATATTAGGCGCGTATCAATTCGATTTACACCTGCTCAAAGAGAGAGCGAGAGGGAAAAAAAACACACTACGCATGCACAAATGCAGCGGCTGCCTCCAGCTCTGACCTTCTACCCATAAAGACTCGAAAATGGATTTTCACCGTCAGCGAGATTCTCTCAATGTCAGTATCACACACACATACACACTCACAGGCAGTTATTATGGGATTGTGAATATAGACTACGACACAAACCTCTATCCTATTATAGGAACTCTGAGACTGCAACCCATCGGGACGAGTCTTCAGTCCTGTGTGTGTGTGTGTGTGTGTGTGTGTGTGCGTGTGTGGGAGTGAGTAAAGCTCGCCTTAACTATGATTTCATTCAGTATTGGTGGCGGGCAAAACAGTTTGACTGTATTTTTTCATTAGGGTTAAGGTTAGGGTTAGGTTCAATTACACTTTATGTGTAGTAACAATTCTCAGGTGTGTTTGTGTGAGTAAAGCTCTTACATTTGCATTATCTATAAATGTATTCAGTATTGAGACTAAATTGGTGGCATCCAATACAGTTTGATTACTTTTTCATTAGGGTTAAGGTTAGGACTACGGTAAGGTCCAATAACACTTTAAGTAATACATTTCGGTGTGTTTATGTGAGTAAACCCTTTACATTTGAATTATCTATGAATTTTTTCAGCATTGAGGCTTAATTGGTGGCATCCAATACAGTGTGACTACTTACTCATTAGGGTTAAGGTTAGGGCTACGGTTAGGCCCAATAGCAATATATGTTAAGTAACAATTTTCAGGTGTGTTTGTGTGAGTAAAGCTCTTACATTCACATTATCTGTGATTTGCTTTAAGTATTGAGGCTTAATTGGTGGCATCCAATACAGTTTGACTACTTGTTCATTAGGGTTAAGGTTAGGGCTATGGTTAGGCCCAATTGCACTGTACTGTATGTTAAGTAACAATTCTTACGTGTGTTTGTGTGAGTAGAGCTTTTACATTCTCATTATCTATAAATATGTTCAGTATTGAGACTAAAGTTAATGGTGTCCAATACAGGTTTGACAACTTTTTCATTAGGGTTAAGGTTAGGACTACGGTAAGGTCCAATAACACTTTAAGCAACAATTCTCAGGCGTGTATGTTGTGAGGTAACATTTTACATTCGCTTTACCTATGATTTTATTCATTATTGAGGCTTAACTGGTGGCATCCAATACAGTTTGACTACTTATTTATTAGGGTTAAGGTTAGGACTTTGGTTAGGTTCAATAAACTCTGTTAAATAACACTTCTCTCTATTAACTAGTGGCTTTTTACCTGCCTATTATTAGGATACTGGCTGTTTATTAGTACTTATAAAGTACATTTTCTGCATGATTTTATTGTATATCACTATTCCTACAATACTCAAACCCAACTATTAACTTAATAACTATTAAAAAGCAGCAAATTAGGGGTTTATTGAGGCAAAAGTCATGTTAATAAGGCGAATTGTATCTTCAAGGTCTCATAAAATTAAACAAAATAAATGTAAGTGTTAGTATCAGTCTGTTAGTTTTAAGGATATCTATAATCTATTTTGCTGCAAAACAGGGACAAAATCCACATTTAGAAAATATAAAACCGATATAAACATCCATTCCCGGTATTGGGTTGCAGCTGGAAGGGCATCCGCTGTGTAAAACATGCTGGATAAGTTGGTGGTTCATTCCACTGTGGCGACCCCATATCAATAGAGACTAAGCCAAAAAGAAAATGAATGAATGAATAAACATCCAAAGTTTGAAGTTTGTCGCTTTTGCCTAAACTAATCAACGTTTAATTCATCACCTCATACTTTAGTTTCTCATCAAATCTTTCTGACCAATCAAATGCTCTCTAGTGTCTGACATGCCCCACTCTCTTCTCATTGGCTGCTCATTTGATGCCCTTGAGCTCAACCCCTCTCACTGTTTTAAAAAATGGGGAGGAGCTACTCTATGCCCCACCTTCTTTTCATGTTTCAGTTGAGACTACGTTAAACAGAATAAAAACAATGCACATTGTAAAGCGCTTCACGGGATGCTTAAAATATAGTTTAAGCTTATATTCTTATTTATTACACATGAATGTATGTGTTTAGTCATGGTGGAGCTTTGGAGAAATATAAATCCATATTTTGCATCCTTTTAATAATGCTGTAATACTGTCATGCTGATCCCCCATTGATTTGGTGTGTTCAGGCTGGCACAGATGGAGCGATCCAATGGCTCTCTGCCCACCGACAGCAGCTCGGCCACTGGAAGCATGTGAGTATCCTGTACACTGTATATGTAGGGTTCTAACTTGGGTGGAACAGGAGCTCAGTGATTAGCACTGTCACCTCACAGCAATAGAAAATCCAGAAAAAGTTGCTGGATTTTAGTTCCGGCTGGGTCAGTTGGCATTTCTGTGTGGAGTTTGCATGTTCTCCTTGTGTTGGCGTGGGTTTCCTCCGGGTGCTCCGTTTTCCCCTACAGTCTAAACACATGCACTATAGGGGAACTGATGAACTAAATTGGCCGTAGTGTATGAATGTGTGTGTATGGGTGTTTCCCAGTACTGGGTTGCGGCTGGAAGGGCATCCGTTGTGTAAATCATATGCTGGAGTAGATTGTGGTTCATACCACTGTAGTTACCCCTGATGAATAAGGGACTAAGCTGAAGGAAAATGAATGAATAATTATTTTAATAATGTTAAAACTGTGTCCCCACTATGATAGGAAAACAGGCATTTGAATTCAAAGTGTGTGCGTGTATGTGTGCTTACTGGTGGTTTACAAGGACAGTTTGTTGTATAATGACATGGTATGACCTAGTTGTTCTCTATTGAGGTGGTTTATAAGAATGTACTATTGAACTGTTATTTATATACATACATATATACATATATATATATATATATATATATATATATATATATATATATATATATATATATATATATATATATATATACACAATACCATATAACGCTAGGTTTACTGTGACCAAAATGCGACCACCGGTGGACAGTAGCAGACTCTGAAATGAGATGCAGATTCAGAGTTCCACATAAGGAGGTTATTAATTAGCAAATAATATAAATATTAGGAGCGCAAACATTAGGTGAGCAGGTCACATGGTCCTATCAACATGCTACATGATGAGATTTGCAGTGATGAGCCATTTGGCTGTTTACACCAGAGGAAACACGACAGAAATGTAAATACAGGCATTCAGAAGCACAGAATAGTGCACTCACTGCACTCCAGCACAATGGCAAGCTTTATAATCCAATGAATACACATTAAAGCTCTTTAACATGATTAAATGTAGATGCTGAATCACTGATATGTGTTGGTTTGCAGTTCTGAAGTTCAGTTTCAGACGCTTTATTTGATTCTCCAGATCTGAGCTGAACTATCTGCTGCTGCTGTCAGTAGTCTGGCAATACATGTGATGTGAAATGGCATTCAGACTCACATTATTAGCATTTAGCACTGAATAAAGCACATAAGCTGTACCTGAGCTGATCATTGTCAGTTTTCTGTTGTTCAGCTGTGAGAAATAGGAGCCATTTCTAAATATATTAATTTCAGCTGTTGGTTAGGACAAAAACTCCTTTTAATATGGAGAATACTCCTTCTATCGTGTGCTGTTTAAATCAAGCTTTAAATCAACACGATTTAAATCAGCCTTTAGGCTCGATAGTCAGACTAGCTCCTGTTGATGTGGTCAATCTGGCAACCTGTGCTTGCATGTTTTGAACCAGGAGTGCAATACCTAGTTCAACCACTGGGTGTCAAGCTTAAACACCTTAAATTTTCCAAAATTGATTGTAATGCAATAATGTGCGTATTTTATAATGCTGCTTTGCAGCAATGATTATTGTGAAAAGTGCTACACACACAAACTTGAATTGATTCGAACTTGAATTTCCTTGTAATGTAAAATGCCACTGGTTTGGGTAGGGTAAGGACATATATTAGAGTTTTATGCCTATTTAGAGTCCTCATAAACAACCAATACTAATTTCTGTGTGTCTCTCTGTGTGTAGTTTCACACTCTTACGCCCTATTCACACGGGGCGTCAGCGTCAACGCTTCCCATTCACTTTGAATGGGTGACGTCAGGCGTTGCCGAACTGCATTGTGGATCTGTCGGCACCGCTTCAGAGGTGTTGCTCGCTGCAGAAGTTGGGACTAGCTCAAATTTTCAAGCGCCAACGGAAGCGTCAGCCAATCAGATCGCTGTATGCAAATACACCAGCTCAGACAGTGGCCTATTGCTGAATGGATTTCATTGGCTGACGCTTTTATGACGATCGCTTCAGCCCCAACTTCAGACACGCCTTCAGTTAAGCGTTGACGCTGAAGCCCCGTGTGAATAGGGCGTTAAGGCCGATTTATACTTCTGTGTCAAGCGCACGCATATGCTACGGCGCAGCCTACGTGTTGATGCATAGCCCTACGCCCTGGCCATCGGCGTCGCTGTTGTGCACCTCTCAAAAAATGTAACTACACGTCGTAACCACGCATAGCGCAAGCTCTGTGATTGGTCGGGACAAGTCTGGGCGGGACTGAGAGCGGCGCGAGCCCAATTGAGCGAGTGTTTACAAGTGTGGAGTCCTGTGAAGGAGCTCTGGATGGAAAGTTTTGTTTTGTGTTTACCTCATGGATAAAGTTGTTGCACGTCCGCCGGTTCCTGCCTCTAAATGAGCGAGTTTGAGCCACTTGTACATTCAGGAAGCGTTCAGAAAAAACAAAACACCAGCAAAGAAACTCGACACAGAGGAACATTTACACCTCACTGCCCTCTAGCGTTTTGGAAGTGTTAATGCAGACCAACTGAGACTGCGCAGAAGTATAAATGCACAGCCACGCGCGTTGCATGCACCATGGGTTACGCCGATCACTGGACGCAGAAGTATAAACCAGGCTTTACATCAGCAGTGACGATAATGAAGATTGTCAGATGCTGGTCAGATGTTCCACAATGGATAGATTAAAAACAAGCATTTGCCACTTAACAGCAAGTAAATAGCGACTTTCTGTTTTTGCTGACGGTCTGTAAAGCGGTGTTAAAGTAATCTCGTTAGCAGCCCTCATAAATCTAATTACTTCTGCTGTCTCTTTTCTCTTCTGCCGTCTCTCCTTCTGTGTCTCTCTTCGGCTCGCTCTAAGTAGACGGAACTAATTTCATTCCTCCTGGAGTCCCGCTTACACCTTGTTTATCTCTGCGCCGAATGCATTAGCACACTCTTCAGCGGCGTATATGTTTGCTGGTGTGTGTGAGAGATGTCAGGAAAGGATTGAGTTTGTTTTTATTGCGATGTTTGTGATGGATTGGTGTGTAATGGCATTATCTGTTGGGTTTAATTGAGTGCAGGAGGGAAGATTTCCTACTTGAAAATGCTGTTAAAGCCCACTTGCCTCGTCTTATTTTGGGGGGCTGTTGCCTGATTTTTATTTAATGACTGATTGAAGGAGGTTATTGTGGTGCAAGAGAGGGAATGAGATTTGTGCTGGATTCAGACCATCCAAATTTGTGCAGATCAAGAGGCTGCACTGCAAAACAGGCTTTTCTTACTCAGAGTTTTGTCTTGTTTCTGGTCTTAATATCTAAGATTTCTTAACAGGATGCTGAAGCATGGGGCGCAGTTTTTCCACATGTCCGTGTTCATGAATAGATTACATCAAAAAGAACATGAGTAATCTTTTTTTTTTTCCCAAAAGTATTTTTATTGAACATATTAGATATTAAACGTGCATAACAAATAGTTTTTCACTTTTTCTTTTTTTTTTACACAACAAACAAACAAAACCTGTCGCACATATAAACATTTAGGTTCTAGAAAAAAATATATAGATAATATTAAGAAAAAATACAAATAAATAGTAATAATAAGTAAAGCATATGTTACTCTCATATATAAGGGGAAAAAAAAGAAGGAAATACAAGAAATAGAGGGGAAAAAAAACAATAACAAACAAACAAGGAAAGGTTCTACTCTTCTAAAATGACTGAGGGGTCCATGTTTTTTACGTGATCTAAAACAGGTTGCCAGATGAGAAAAAACAAATCAGTACGGCCTCCTAGAGTGTATCGTATTTTTTCTAAGGTCAGGTGGTGTAGAAGTTCCATAAGCCATTGCTTAAAGGTTGGAGGAAGTTTTTCCTTCCATTTCAGCAATATTAATCTTCTAGCTAAAAGCGTAGCAAAGGCAATCACATTTACCTTGCTTCTGTTAAAACATAAGGACTGTGGTGTGATCCCAAAAATTGAAATGATGGCCTCAGGTTCTACATAGGTATTTAATGCATCCGAGAGGAATTTAAATATTAGCTGCCAGAATTTCTTTAATTTTGAACAAGCCCAAAACATATGAGATAAAGTAGCTGGCTCAATGTTACATCGGTCACAGTTAGGGTCTATATTTGGTTTCAATTTGGCTAGTTTCACTTTGGACCAATGTAATCTATGTACTACTTTCAATTGTATAACTCTATGTTTTAAACAAATTGAAGATGAGTGGATATTGTCTAAAACGGATTGCCACATATCTTCTGATAGTTCTATCTCTAGCTCCACCTCCCATTTTCTTTTTAATTGTTCAGAGCAAGGGATTATTCACAGTATGTCTGATAATATTTTTTTTCCTGGAGAAAGTCTTGTTTGTTTTAATTTCGGCTAAAATAAATGCAGTTTAGAATTTTTTAAAAGCCATTTTAAGGACAATATTAGTAGCCCCTTTAGGCTATATTTTTTCTCAATAGTCTACAGAACAAACCATCGTTATACAATAACTTGCCTAATTACCCTAACCTGCCTAATTACCGTAATTACCCTAGTGAAGCCTTTAAATGTCACTTTAAGCTGTATAGAAGTGTCTTGAAGAATATCTAGTGAAATGTTATGTGCTGTCATCATGACAAAGATAAAATAAACCAGTTATTAGAGATGAGTTTAATATGATTAAAAATGTGTTGAAGAAATCTGCTCTCCGTTAAACAGAAATTGGGTAAAAAATAAACAGGGAGACTGATAATACTGACTTCAACTGTATATGCCCAGACAATTAAACATATTTGTTTCTGTCCAAGGTTATCATACTGTCAGAATCCTACCCTAGTCCCAGTAAATACTGATCTGACAAGAATATGTAGGAGGAAAAAGCGTAAACAAAAGTGATTTAAACATGTATTTCCCAAAAGCCAGCTAATCTCAGTGTGTTTGAGCCACTAAGACACAGATCTGACCTCTGTTTTCTTTCTCGTTCAGTCTCGTCCTCTCGTTTCTCTGTTAGCATTCTCATTGGTGTTTGCTTCATCTCTGGGGTTTAGAGCTTCTGAACTCTGTTTACACTCCGGCTGATCAAGCCAGCGGATGCAGAATCACAGACTGGAGCGGGACGTCTCCTTTACCCCAATCTCGTCTCGTCTCAGCCCCTGCGGCGAGATTCAGATTTCAGATCTCATCTGCTCGGGGAGAAGGAGCGTGCGATCGCTTTGTCTTCAATTTGTGCCTCTCTTTGGCTCTTCTGGTCCTGTGGGAGATGTAGGCAGTGATGTGATTTTTCTGTCAGAGTCTTGTTCTCCCACTCTGAACGCTTTCCAGATCTGTCTCTCCTTGTTCCAGCGTAACAGTGCGAATATATAACGATTTCGTCTTTCAAAGATTTCACAGTCGAGAAATCTTCTCTTGGGTCAGTCTGTATGGATGGAAAAAATCTGATGTTTCTCAAGTGAAGCTGCCTCTGTAGCTGCTTTACAGATGAGATCTCTTCACATGCTGATCTGTGTGGTGATGTCTGGAAGGCTCTGAATCATCTCTTGAGTAGAATAAAGGAATAAATCACTCAAAAATTACACTTTTGCTGATTACTTGCTCTCCCCAGGCCATTGGCAAATGTAAAGAAGCGTTCATTCTTCAGTGGATTTGAAGGGAATGCAGGATTTTGCTCAATCTAATGCTAGGGTGACCACACAAACAGCTATTGATTTTTTAAATATCAATTCATCCAGCCGTCATACTCTTTCTATAGCAGAAAAAAAACATTCATCATATTCATAGACAAGCTGCTTTTCAACACATCATCGCTTTCCTTTGTTAAAGTCAGACTTATTGTCAGTGACAAAGGATGTATTGATAATTTGAAGCGTGATACAGTCTATTCCTATTCAGATGTTCGATCTCTTCCATGGCTACCCTGCTGAAAAATCCAGCTTAAACCAGCCTAGGATGGTTGGTGTTTTTAGCTGGTCGACCAGTCTGGTTTTAGAGGGGTTTTGGCCACTTCCAGGCTGGTTTCCAGTCATTTCCAGCCTGGTCTTAGCTGGTCAGGCTCAAAATTGACCATGCTAAAACCATCTTAAACCAGCTTGACCATCCTGGTTTAAGCTGGACATAGCTGGTTTTGGCTGGGCTCCCAGCTAAAACCAGCCAACCATCCTAGGCATCCTAGGAAGGGTGCTTTCACACCTGCCTTATTTAGTTGGATTGAATCGCACTAGAGTTCGTTTTCCTTTTTGGTGCGGTTGGTTTGGGCAGGTGAGAATGCAGCAATCATACTCGAGTGCGCACCAAAAGCGGACCAAATAAGCGTACCGAGACCTGCTTGAAGAGGTGGTCTCGGTACGCTTTCAAACGAACCCTGGAGCGGTTTGTTTGTGGTGAGAATATGATCCGTACTAAAACAGGTCCAACCGCAAAAAGTACTGCGCCTTTTGGACTAATTCAGCTGCCGTAGGCCGATGCGCTGTGCATTATGGGATAAGGAGGAAAAATATTTATTGACAGCGCTTTACCAACAGAGAGAGAGAGAGAGAGAGAGAGAGGGGAAAACATTACCTGATGGATCGTTGGTAATATTTCCGCAAGATGAGCATGCCGCAGTTTAGCTAAATTAATTCACGTCTCCTCCTGAAGTGACGAGCGATGCATTAAACACTGTTTTCCAGCCGCGGCCGCGCTTCATTTTCATAATGTATAGTTTGTCTAAAGCAAGGATACAATCAGCCAGCGCTGTCGCCCCTCCAGAGTAAAAGGTTTTGTTTACCTGCGGGAGTTCACTGGCATTTTCCTGCACGTGAATTCTGACCAATCAATAAGCAGTTTAGGAAATATGTTCAACAACATCTGGCCAATGAGAGATGTGGATTTTTTCAGATGACTGCATTTTGATTCGTTTCAACTGGTTCAGACCAAAGCCAGCAGTGTGGTGTGAAAACGACCAAAGACGGCAGAAAATGCAACAATGTATCATTTATAACCCTTGGTCCGGACCAAATGAAGCGAACTACAGATGTGAAAGCACCCTTAAGCTGGATTTTCAGCTGGGTAAAATCAAGCACTATGCCTGCAGACACTTTACACCACATTTGTGAAAGAATTGGGCTTCTCGGAGCTCAGTTACTTTTTTAAGGAGCTCGGTTAATTCAAGAACAGCAGCATTAGGATAGTGAGAGATGTGTGTGGAAGATCTGGACTGGCCTGCACAGAGTCCTGACCTCTATGATCAATTAGAATTCAAGTTATTATTTGTTGTTCCTAAAACTTTCATAGGTGACAAGACTCTTGTCGGGTAGAGTATATTCTTATCTTATTTAACAGGAAAAACAGAGATCATAAAGATCTGGAACCAGTTTAGAGTGTGTAAATAGCCAGTAGATTTTCATTTTGGGGTGAATGATCCCTTTAAGGCGATGCGGTGGCGCAGTAGGTAGTGCTGTCGCCTCACAGCAAGAAGATTGCTGCTTCGAGCCTCGGCTGGGTCAGTTGGTGTTTCTGTGTGGAGTTTGCATGTTCTCCCTGCGTTTGCATGGGTTTCCTCCGGGTGCTCCGGTTTCCCCCCACAGTCCAAAGACATGCGGTACAGGTGAATTGGGTAGGCTAAATTGTCCGTAGTGTATGAGTGTACTTGGGCATGAAGGGCATCCGCTGCGTAAAAAAACATGCTGGATAAGTTGGTGGTTCATTCTACTGTGGCGACCCTGGATTAACAAAGGGACTAAGCTGACAAGTAAATGAATGAATGAATGAATGAATGAATGAATGAATGAATGGTCCCTTTAAGTTCTAATGGTTAGCTTCCCTTGATTTGTTGGCTGGTCGGTAAGTCCTGAGAGAGCTTCACAGATCAGATCTCAGGCACCATTACAGCAGTAAAAGAGAGTATTAGAGTTGTGAAACGTCTCGGCTCAGTGGTGTGAGAGAGTTAGACAGGTAAAGTGAGTAATGGCCTGATAACAAGGAGACGGCGGCTCGTTCTGGCTCCTGTCACACACTTTTTGGAGACTTTGTTTTGCTAATGGACCTGCAGGGAGCCGCGCTGCTTCTGACAGCTGCACAGCTCCTCTACTGACTTCAATTAGTCTATTTGTATTGTTTAGTTTTCCTCCGCATATTTTTTAGGGAAAAAGCCTTTTGTGTGAAATGGGAATGTCAGATCAGAAAGTCTAAAAGAAGAGAAATGAAGACAAAAGATCATCGAGTGGCAGAAGGAAATAGAAGAACATCTCTAAAAAAAGAGACGATTGTTTCGTAAGAAAAGAGGAACTTTGAAGTAACTAAAAAGTTCTTTTTTAAGTAGAAGTTGCTTAAAGTGTTCCAAGTTTTATTTATTTATTTGCTTGTTTGTTTATTGAGTCAAATGTCACCATGTTTACTCTGAAGAAGAGACTGTAATGAGCCTCATATAAACTCATGATGACTTTTTTTCCCTGTTAATTCATGTTATGGAACAACATGTTGGTTCTGTATTTTTGCTTTGCGAATCTGTTCATCCGGTGTTGTTGGTTGTATCTGTAGGAACGATGCTTTTCAAAGTTATTATGAAATATGTACGCATACATTATTAACAGCGCCTAAGGGGAGTGGGCAGAACTAAACAACTTGTTTTCTGCACAGCATCTTGGGTAATGTAGTTTACCCATTCAAATTCCATAGTTAAACTTTTTTTTTTTTTGAATATGTTGAATTCATGTGAACAGATGGGCTCTACAATATCGCACGTACAACTGATTATAACCCCAGAGCTCACAGAGCTTTCTTATACATTAATCTTTAATTCAATTTTTTAAATTATAATAATTGTGACACTGAAATAGTATTGCAGTAAACAGATCTCTTTTATTTATTTATATATATTTTTTTCTGACATTACAATAGGATCCAATACAATAGGGTGCGATTTTGAGGCCCACCGCAATGTGATATAGGGGTGTGGTTTTCTCTGCCCACCCAATTGATTGACAGGCACATATTAACATAGTAACACACAGAAACAGAACAGGATTTGCAGAGAGAAAAAAGATCTGTTCAACACTCTGTGATCAGCTGCAGCTCAGTTTAAAATGTCTTTAAAACAGCTTGTTTGTAATGAAGAAAAGACATCGAGGCTATATGAGTCCGCTTCAAGAAGACGTGCTCAAAATGTGTGTGTGTGTGTTCACTGTGAACTTTGCAATGGCGTTTGTTTGTGACTCAAACAGAAAGCGACGCATCGCTTGCTTGAATAAACTCGACCACAAATATATCAAATAACCTTACATGGTGTTTTTGACTGATAAACTGGATCTCTGCATCGTCCGTCTGTCTGTCTCTGTCACTGACTGCTGTTTATTTGACCTGATGCAGCAGAAGCAGGCATGCACAAGAAGCTGGTGGGCGGGGAGAACCAGCTTAAGTGCATTTAAAGGCACAGGCTACAAAATGGGCAGATTCAGGAAGGCAGATTACAACCCCAAATCAGAAAAAGTTTGGACAGTATGGAAAACGCAAATGAAAAAAGAAAGTAGTGAATACCAAAATTTACTTTGACTTGTATTTCATTGCAGACAATACAACAAACATTGTTTAATGTGTTCCTCGTGACTTTATTTTGTTTTTTAAATAAAGACATTTAAAAAAATGTTGGATCAATAAAGCATTTACCCATTTGTAATGTTGCCATTCCTTTTCACCACACTTAAAGACGTTTAGGGACTGAAGACACCAAGTGATGAAGTGTTTCAGGTGTCATTCTTCCTGCAAACAAGTCTTAAGGTGGGCAACAGTACGGAGTCTTTACTGTTGCATTTTGCATTTCAAAATGCGCCACACATTCTCTATCAGAGACAGGTCGGGACTGCAGGCAGGCCAGAAATACAAGTCAAATTAAATTCGGAAATCACTCCTTTCCTTTTTGTTCTGTGTCTTTTCTTACTGTCCCAACTTTTTCTGATTTGGGGTTGGAAATGATCTGAAGGGTATTTTGAGCTGAAACTTTACAGACGCATTCTGGAGACACTAAAGACTACATCATGTGAAAGTGGGGTAAACTAGGAGCCCTTTAAGAGTCAGTAAAGGTCACAGATCAAACTGAATCATGACTGCTCTTGGTGAAGAACTCACAGAAACGCTCAAGTGCAGAATGTGTGAGAGTCTGGCAGACAGTGCACAGATCAGTAGTGTTCACAGCTTGCTTTATTGTGTACTGGACGTGTTCGGGCGAGCTCAGCGGGCGTCCTTCACAGAACAAGCGGATGATAATTACACAGCTAATAAGCCGTTGCCTGCTCGTCCTCCTCGGAGGGAGATCTGCGTCTCAAATCTGCTTTGATTCTCCACCAGAGATCAAATAGGAGACTCTTTCCCTTCATTACCGCCATATGCTGGACGCTGTTTACTCTGAACAAGGTCACACGTTCACACTTGGGGAAATATCAGGAAAATTTTAATAACGCCGCACTCGCTCACTTTCCTTAGGCTTAGTTAGGGGTCGCCACGGCGGAATGAGTTGCCAATTGCACATGTTTACTTTAAATGAAATTTGTGCATGTTTGCTTTTTGCAATAAACATCTGCATGTGTAGCAGAAGAACTGAAAGCACACCCAAGACTACTTTGCTGAACGAGATGTCATATGATGTTGACAACCCAAGCTCATTCTGGAAACGTAGCCCCGCGGACGTTTCTGGAGACTGCAATTTACGTGGCCGGAGGTACGTAAGGCCGCGTTTAGTTTTTTTCGAGCGAACGCTGCGGGGCGGTGTGGTGCCGCTCCTCCCCTCCTCTTCGAACTCGCCCGCCGACGGCTCGCCTCCGAGTGGAGGGCTTTCCCGATGCAACCAGTTTGTTCGCTTAGCTCACAGCGTTGCATCGGCGGAGCGGAGGCCCCGGAGGAGGAGGAGATCGACCGGGATCGAGTCCGGGGAACAGCGGTTCCGGAAATCAGGTAAGACGAAAAACGGAATCCGAAAAATAAGGGCGAGAATGCGGCGGGATCCGAAAACGCGGTCGAAATCGTAGACGAGGGCTTTTGCTTTTTTATTTTTTTTTTTTTTTCTGGACGGCTTTTGCGAACCGTCGCTCGGGTTTAGGGAAGGAGGAGGAAGAAGAGGAGAGCGGCTGAGTCGGCCAATCCGGCGGCTTTTCGCGCGAGAACGGCGCAGGCGCGAACGCCGCACGCTCCCGAAAGGCCCCCGAGACGCAAAAAAGCGCGCACATCGGCCTCTCGTGGATCCGCGAAAACAAAAAACGCTCGAATACGTACCTCCCGGGACGTAAATCGCGGTCCGCAGAAACGTAGACAACGTAGATTGTGTCAAATCAGCTTAACATAAAAGTTCTAGTGAATTGAAACCGTGTAAGTCCAGTGTTCAGAGTTGAAGTTCAGTTTAGTTCAGGTCAGTGTGGTTTAATATTCACTTCTGAAAGTTCAAACACTGAAGAGCAAATCCATCGAGATTTGCGCAGCTCCACAAGTCCCAAATCAAGCAAGCCAAAGGCGACAGTGGCGAGGAACAATCTTCACCAATTGACCGAAGTGAAGAAAAAACCTTGAGAAAAACCAGGCTCAATTAGGCACGACCATTTCCCCTCTGGCCAAACTTTCTGTGCAGAGCTGCAGTCTAGATGTCGAGACTGAAGAACGTTGGATGTCCATCATGGAGAAGCTGCAGGTGTGACTACATCACCAGCGGGTGTTCAGGCTGGCCCACGAGATCAATACGAAGACTCGTCTGTTACTGGGGTCTTTCAGGAATCAGTCTCATGCTGTCCACTCCTCCATGACCACCACAGCATCTGCTCAGGATACAGCCCGGTCTAGGATTATGGAGACCTCTAGAAGTCCTCTATGCTTGGCATCATCTCCTCAGTATAGTATCTGTTTGGTGTGTAACGGTGCATGTATTCATCTCAAACCATCACAATACAGGGCTCAACGTTCAGTTCATGCACTCTGATGGTGAATACAGTCAGTGCAAATGTGCGCACACTGGAGTTATCCAAAAACAGACCATAGCAGTGCAACAACTGAGCAGCCATATACACAGAATGTGTCTTTGCATCTGAAAACCTGAAATGATAGATGAGCTCAGAAATGGTTCCACCATGCTGCCTGCAGCTAGCTCTCTGCAACTCTCACATGGTCGCCCACTGAAGCTAAGCAGGGCTGCGCCCGGTCAATGCCAGGATGGGAGACCACATGGGAAAGCTAGGTGGCTGCCGGAAGTGGTGTTAGTGAGGCCAGCAGGGGGCGCTCAACCTCCGGTCTGTGTGGGTCCTAATGCCCCAGTATATCGACGGGGGACTCTATACTGCTCAGTGAGCGCCGTCTTTTGGACGAGATGTTAAACCGAGGCCCTGGCTCTTTGTGGTTGTTAAAAATCCCAGGCATCCTGGCCAAATCTACCCCCCTGGCCTCTGTCCATCATGGCCTCCTAACCCTCCCCATATCATAATTGGCTTCATCACTCTGTCTCCTCTCCACCAATCAGCTGGTGTGCGGCCCAGAGCAATATGACTGCCATGATGTCATCCAGGTGGTGCTGCACACTGGTGGTGGATGAGGAGATTCCCCCTAAAAATGTGTAAAGCACTTTGAGTTTCCAGAAAAGCGCTTTATAAATGTAGGAAATTAAAATTATTATTATTAATTACTGTAAATAATAGCTTGCGATGCGTGTCCTGCCTAATTCAAACCAGAACCATGCTAGTTTATGTTAGCAACTGCCTAGCAACCCCTCAGAACCCCCAAGCATCTGCCTAGCAACAGCCTAACTACCCTATCCAGACATCCAACCGGCATCTACAGTTCGTCTGTGGACTTTGTCTTGTCTTCTAGATCCACCGCTGCTGCTCACCGATGTGGAAGACATTAAGTCCATCTTTATTTTATTTTTAATCAATCGCTTTTTTCTCAAGTTAATTGACGTTGTGTGTACTTTTGCCGACTTTTGAAAAGATGAATTAACGAAAGTCCATCTGCAATTCGCGGGTCAGTGATTGCACTCATAGTGATTGACTGGAGTCTCTTTGTCTTTGAGATGAATGTAAACACAGGCTTCAGGGAGCAGGTGAAGTGTAAACTGGCAGAGATATGACCAGAAGAGTGGATCTGTGCTGTGTGTGTGTGCGTGTGCGTTTGTGTGTGTGTGTGAGAGAACTGAAGAAGTCGTCAGGGGAGTTTCCCCTGCGGGATTCAGACACTTGACGGATGCTGAGGAGAGACAGACATGACAACAGCACTCATCTCTGTCTGTCTGTGGCCGCTGCTTCATCTCAACACACACACACACACACACCTGCATCACTGTCCCTCTGTTCAACAGCATGCAGACGCACACACACAAACACACACACTTGCACCGGGGACGCAAAAAACACGAGCACGTCTGCAGATTCTGGAGAAGCCACACAAAACACATCAGATTTAGAGACGATGACAGAGAGACTTCGGGCATTTAAAAAAGTAGGCACTGAAGAGAGAACGTCGTAAAGGTTTGGAACATGTAAAGGATGATTAAATGATGACTGAATGTTCATTTTCAGGTGAGCTGTCCCTTTAATGGATGCATTTCAAAACCATATCATCTTTTCTTGGAAATAGTTGGACTTTTCTGAGCCATTTTGGGGTTACGAATTTACACTTAAAGGGCCCTATCATACACCCGGCGCAGTGTGGCGCAAGGCGTGGCGCAATAGTCTTTTGGGAGTTTCAGCTTGGCGCAAGAGTGGTTTTGAGGCGTTGCGCTGCGCTGTTTAAATAGCAAATGCATTATTGCTCATATGTGCGCCCATAGGTGTTCTGGTCTAAAAAGGAAGGTGTTCTGAGGCGGACCGCTGGCGCGTTGCTATTTTGAGAAACTATAATAGATTTTTGATTAGACCAAAACAAACCCGGTCTAAACTCCAGCGCAGAGTTGCGCCTCGCTTACACACTGCTTAATACACACAAGAGAGCAATAGGCAAATATCTTTACATATGAAAACATTAAAATATTAAGGATATATATAGGATATAATAAGAATAGATATAGAATATAAATATAAAGGATTAAAATATTACAAAACATATTATTTTCTAGCC
Source organism: Danio rerio (assembly GCF_049306965.1). NCBI lineage: Eukaryota > Metazoa > Chordata > Actinopteri > Cypriniformes > Danionidae > Danio > Danio rerio. The sequence continues at coordinate 1,536,953 of NC_133198.1, forward strand.
TACATAAATATGAAAAACCACTGCTTATATGACTTCTTCATCTCGTGAGGCTTTTTCAGTTCATTCATAACAATTTGCTTTTGTATAATGTTATTATTATTAGCAGTATTATTTATTATATCCATATTTATATTTGTTTTATTAAAAACAAGCTTAGATTTGACCACCTGTCAGGTTTTAGACCATATGGGGCACAGCAGGTGTTTTAGGATATAACTCAGGTTTTTGAGCTCATTTTGTTATTATTGTTTATTTATTCGTTTGCTGGAAATTAGAACTGAATTTAGAAATAGTTTTGAAACGAATATTTGCGCTTAACAAACAAAAGTATTTATTTATAGGCTAATTGATGTCTGTGCGTAAAGGTTTCCCTATCCAAGAGCGAAAGTGAAAGTAGATCCATTATCTCTCATTCTCACGCAGTAGATGCTGTTTAACTGTTTTTCTGTAAAAAAAAAAAACTGTTAACTGTTTGTTTGTGAAATGCTCATTTTTTCCACTTAGTCTTACTTTACGTCCTGTAAATAGCGAATGCGCTCTTGGCGTGACGCAGCTGGCTCTTAAAGGGAATGGGAGATGAGACTCTGATTGGTTTAGTCTCAAAACACACCTATAACTCATTAAGAAAATAAACTCAACCCTTTTAGACCATGCAACACGGCGCAAAGCGGATTTTCCCGTCCTTAAATTAGCAAAAATGCGTTCTGACACGCCCTGAAAGCGTTTGCGCCCTGCATTTTGCACTCTGCGCATGGACCGTCAAAATAGAGCCCTTCATTTTAAATACTAATGTGTTCGTAAAGTTTCAGTGCAAACATGCATGTGTGTGTGTGTGTGTGTTTGCTTGCTTTATTCAGCATCTGCTGGTGTTGGCAGGCTGTTAGCAGAGCTCCGTGATGCAGTGCCCATGTAATCTCTCTGATTAGTGTGTGTGTGTGTGTGTGTGTGTGTGTGTGTGTGTGTGTGTGTGTGTGTGTGTGTGTGTGTGTGTGTGTGTGTGTGTGTATGTTGTGTTGGTGTGTTTGCTGGAGTGAACACACACCTGAGCCTCACAGCTGTTTGGACAGCACACATCCAAACCCTCGTCTCCTATTCTCTGCTTCACTTTCACCTGTCAGATTTTCAGAGAGAAGCGCCTCAATTACGCTTCTGTCTGCTGGGGTTTACCTGCTGCGACACCACCAGATCCAGAGTCTCGCTGTGACAATTGCTCATGTTTAGCGTTTGGGATCTCTTTAGTTTCCTAATGCAAAATATCACAGTTGAAGTCAGAATTATTAGCCCTCCTATATATTTTATTTACCCAATTTCTGTTTAACAGAGAGATTTGCTCAGCACATTTCTGCACATAATAGTTCATAATAATTCATCTCTAATAACTGATTTATTTTCTCTTTGTCATGATGACAGTAAATAATATTAGACTAGATATTCTTCAAGACACTTCTATACAGCTTAAAGTGACTTTTAAAGGCTTAGCTAGGTTAATCAGGTTAAGGTTAATTAGTCAAGTCAGTGTATACCAGTTTAATGTGATTACAGTAGTGTTAACCACTGAATGTTTGTTCTGCAGGGACGAGGAGCACGCTTTGATCCTGCAGTACTGCCAGACATTGGGAGGGGAGGGCTCATCTTTCAGCCAGCCACAAAGCCCCGCCCATATCAACAGGACCCCCGCCCACAACACCCACAGCCCCTCCTACCTGCTCCAGAGCCCCGCCCAGATTCTGCAGGCAGTGGAGAGGGAGGAGCGAGGAGAGCTGGAGCGAATCATAGCACGGCTGGAGGACGATCAGCGGTGGGTTTCAGATACTTCATCAAAACAATACACTGTCCAGTTTTCAATATTAACTCACTCAGCCATTAGTCGTGCCAGACACAATCTGCAGACATTTTTTTGCTATTTCGGCGGAGAATTTTGTAAAAATGATGAATGATTTTAGGAGAATCACAACTAAAACATTTTGAATAAAAATAATATTTTATATCAATAAAATAAATAAAAATGCATTTAAGTTTACAATGCAAATTCAATTAGATCCACTTATTTGGTAAACAAATCAAGTCTTTCGAATAATATATCCACTAAAATATTACTATTATTATATCATTATAATATTAGTGAAATTATTTTAAATAAATATACAATTGAATGAATATAAATGTACACACATTTACAAACAAGAAAATAAATAGACTGAATTGTGGGCTCAAAATCTGCGGATTTCTGCGCGCGCAGATTCTGTGTGGGCCTAGCCATTAGCCATGTTGCCATCCACTTATTGTAATGCAAATTTTTTTTATTATCGGATAAAAATTCTTGATGAAAACACCAAGATTAGTATAAATGTTGAAAATGCTTATTTTAAAAAAAAGTATGTGAATAACTGAGTAGGATTCATTCATTTTCTTGTCGGCTTAGTCCCTTTATTAATCTGGGGTCGCCACAGCGGAATGAACCACCAGCGACCTTCTTGCTGTGAGGCGAACGTGCTACCCACTGCGCCACTGTGTCGCCTACTAAGTAGGATAAACTTTTTATTCGATAAGTAAAAATGTGCATAAACTACAATGAAAACATGCACCGCGTCACCAAATTCAATTCATTTTAGCATATTATTCCTTAAAATAAGACTTGTCTAGAAAATGCTTCTTGATTTTAGAATTGGGAGATATTTGGACTCGAAACAAGACAAAAAGTCTAAGTAAGAAAATCATTTTTTGGGTGAACTATCCCTTTAAGAACATCGACAACCCTTCGTTCATATCTACACTGTTGGGAGATCATTTATAAATGTTTACTGCTTCAGGGTTTAATGGTGATTGCAGCAAACTCATCAGAGCATTTCACTCTTCATTTAATGACTGTATTAGGTACAGTTAACTATGCTTCAGCCGAACAGCATCTCTATAATTAGCCTGGTTATGATTCGCATCTGTTGGGTTGTTTATGTAGTTGTGCGTTTGGCAGTGGGCTGCGTTTTAACAATAGGCAGAAAAAGTGGCTGCAGATCCCAGTGGGTTGGCTTTTCTTCATTGCTTTTCAAAGCCAGCACATAAAACAGAAGCTGCCCAGCATCCAGCAGTCATAACTCATGCACACATTCATTCATTCATTTTCCTTCGGCTTAGTGCCTTATTCATCAGGGGACGCCACAGCAGAACCGCCAGCTATTCCAGCATGTGTTTTATGCAGAGGATGCCCTTCAAGCCACAACCCAGTACTGGAAAACACCCGTACGCTCTCACATTCACACACACTCTCATACGCTACAGCCAATTTAGTTCATCAGTTCCCCTATAGTGCATGAGTTTGGACTGTTGGGGAAACCGGAGCACCAGGAGGAAACCCACATGCAAGCTTCACACAGAAATGCCAACTGGCCCAGCTGGGACCCGAACTGGTGACCTTCTTGCCACAGTGCTAACCACTGAGCTACCGTGCTGCCACTCAAGCACACAATAAACCAAAAGAACCTGAAGCAGGCAAAGAATTTAGACACAGCATCCCTTTACTCTGCAAAAAAAATGCTGGGTTCCAGACAATCCCTTCATGTTGTCCCAACACAAATTTATGAAGTTGTTTATTTTGCATGCTAAATATCTCGGCGACTCATCAGCGATTCTGTCTGATGTTGTCTTTGATAGTTCACACTGTTTGATTGCTATTGTGATTTAACTGTGATTTCTCAAAACCTGTCGGCGAATCAAAATCAGGGCTAAAGTTATGTAGTCTGAAGTCGGCATTTATCATTTCTACACAGGGCCGGAGCAAGCTGAACTGATGCTCTAGGCAAGGGATTCCCAAACTTTTTTATTCCGGGACCCACCTAGGCAAGTAATTCAATCTCAAGACCCACCATAATATTTTACTATGGAAAAATAGGTTAAAAAAAATTTATCCATTCAAAGCAGTCAAAAATATATGGTGTGCGGCTTTTTGGATTTTGCGATTTGATATGCACAAAATGAGGCTGGAAGTGCTTTTTGTGGGATGCTGGCTGTAACTCTGATCATTTTTTTGTTGAAAAAGATATTCTTTTTTTTTTCAGAAGAGAATATGATCAACCTTTGATCAAGCCCCTGGATTATGATCAAGCCCCGTCACATCGCAGTAATTTCCACTGCTAGTGTATAGTCATAAGAATCTAAACAGCTTTTTGATCGACTACTACAAGCTGGGAAAACGTCAGATAAATATGCCAATGCAATTAACATTAATGCTGAATATATCTAATATTTACACATTTGCTTGAGGAAGGAATGATGAGGGTTACTATTACTATTACATTACTATTACTGTTTTCCATAACGTCTATGCCCTTCCATGACATTAGCTGACGTTAAAACTAACAGATAGCACTATAGCTATTTATTGATTAGCAATTCAATTCAATTCAGCTTTATTTGTATAGCGCTTTTACAATGTAGATTGTGTCAAAGCAGCTTCACATAAATGGTCATAGTAACTGGAACAGTGTGGTTCAGTAACTGGAACAGTGTGGTTCAGGTTTTAGTGTTTAAGTTCAGTTCAGTTCAGTTTAGCTCAGTTCAGTGTGATTTAATCATTACTGAGAGTTCAAACACTGAAGAGCCAATTCATCGATGCGTAGCTCTACCAATCCTGAACCATGCGAGGCAGTGGCGACAGCGGAGAGGGAAAAAACTTCACCTGATGGGAGTGAAGAAAAAAACCTTGAGAGAACCAGACTCAGTTGGGCACGACCATTTTAATTTCTCCGCTGGCCAAAAGTCTTGTGCAGAACTTCATTCGTCGTGGTTTAGGCTGGAAGATGGCCTCAGTGAAGACTTGTCTGTCCCTGGAGCGTTGCTGGAATCAGACTCATGTTCTCCACTCCCCACGACCATCAGCGCAGCAGCAGCTCAGGATATGGCCTGGTCCCGGATATGGAATCCTTGGGATCATCACGTCGCTGGTCTTGAATCCAATCAGTGACTCCGCATAATCTGAGGACCTCGGGATGAGTATCCCCAGGTGAAAATAGAGAATAAAGAGAATAATTAGCGTAGCTGCTGTTCATAGTGTATATAAGCAAGATGTAGAAGCCAGTGTGGAACCCGCTAGGTGATGCATTGAGTGTATGCTTTACTAAACAGATAGGTCTTTAATCTAGTTTTGAAGTTAGTTAGCAATCTGTCAACGTTGTGATGTAAAAAATAAGGGACAACAAATAGCTTCAAATGATAGAATAGATAGCAAACATTAGAAAATATTGACAATACAATAAAAGGTTTAGCCTATTAAAATCAATGGCCTATCCAGAAATTAAATAAAGCTATAAAATCTATTTCACTTTTGATTATATTTGCATATTGAGTAAAGTTACTATAGTTATTCAGTGAAGAGCAGCTAGTGAATCGCTCTTTGTGTTTTGTTTGATAACAGAGGTGTTCATGTAAGAATGCACAGATCTAAAATGAAGCATTCGACTACTTTAGTTACTTTTCGTGCTCATTTAAGAGAAAATTAGTAGTGTTTAAAATAAAAAAAACACGCAGGACGGAGCAAAAAAAAAAAAAAAAAAAAAAAGAAGCACTTTTCCGACGTTCCCTTACTGAGAGCACCGATCTGCGCGAGCTCTACCGGCTAAACGCAGATTGCGAGAGCTCAAACGGAGCAGACCCATAGTTTGAAAACCCCTGCTCTAGGCAAACGACGATCACGCCATCCTCCACCTGAAAGTGAAACTAGAAGTGCCACAAAGTGTAAATTGGCTGTATATCCGCTGCGTAAAAACTTGCTGGATAAGTTGGTGGTTCATTCCGCTGTGGCGACCCCGGATTAATAAAGGGACTAAGCCGACAAGAAAATTAACGAATGAATAAACAGATAATGCAATAATACATTTGAGCATGCATTGTTTACCCCCCATACGTAGACATCACATGAAATATTAGGTCATGAAAATTTCATTGAAAGTCATGGAAATGGGCTATATGCACAGCTAGTGTTTTTCAGCCAGCGCTAAACTTCCGCTGAAAGGTTAATGTGACTATTTCCAACTTCATATGGTTTCTTGTACAGCATGGATGTTGTGGTGTACTTGAAATACAATCATTTAGCAGACATAAGCATTCATTAGTTGTTCAAGTGTAAATGGAGATGAAAGACCGTGTAAATACAAGCGCCGTCAGCAGCAGCAGGCTAGCTCAGAAACTCTGTAATACTGGAGTAAATAAATGTCAAGATTTTAAAGACATGCTTTAGATAAATATCATTTAATGCAGTGCTTCTTGTACATTCTGAGACCAACTTCATACTGTATATCAATCAAGCAGTGAAGATCACTGAGTTTTCAAGAAATCTACTTATAAACTCTGAGATTTTATAATGGCATGGCAGCTACTGGAAAGCTTGAGCTGGCTGGCTGAAAAGTCCCTATGCACATACTCTATTTTAATAGTAGAGCTGTGTATGAATCATGTATAGATGCAAATAGAAATTGAATTAACCTCTCTCTGTGATTGTGTCTCAGGGTTCTGCAGAGGGAGTATGAAGAACTGCGGTTTCAGTACGGTCAGCCTGGCGCCGCAGCTGCTAGCGGAGCCCCAGATGAAGCTGATCTGCTAGCTGAAGCTAAACTCCTGCGACAGCACAAGGGACGACTGGAGGCCCGCATGCAGATTCTGGAGGACCACAACAAACAGCTGGAGTCTCAGCTTTACCGACTGCGCCAGCTGCTGCATCAGGTAACACACACCAGCTAGTGGAAACGCACACAGCTGAGGTCAGAATTATTAGCCCTTAATAATTATTCCTGTATTTTTTTCCCCACAATTTCTCTTTAGGAGGGAGATTTAAACACATTTCTAAGCATAATAGTTTTAATGATTAATTTCTAATTGATTTCTTTCATCTTTGTCATGATGCAAGCACATAATAAACCTTTAAGTATCTATTACATCAAGCTTTTTTTCTGCAGCAACCCAAAATAATGCTTTATCGGAGCAAAGCTGGAATCTAATACAAAGAGTCTGGGATCTCATTCTGGCCGAGAACTATTCACTTAGACGTTGCTGGTTTTTAAATATGCATCAAAGCATCCCAGGATTAACATTTACCTGTCTCGGGCTTCAGCTCCAGCTCTTCCTCACTATATAAAGTGCTCTTGTTTCATTCTTCAACGAGCTTCATGGTCTAACGGTGATGCCAGGGAGTTCAGCAGCCGCCAATAGTGTCGTGAATCAAGCGCTGGCGTTCAATGAGCCCTGATTTAGGGGAACGGTAATTTATTGGGCCTCCTGAGGGCCTGATTCACTGCACCGAGAGCCTCCGTTCAGCCAGATGCTCTTGTCAAAGGCTCTTAGCTAAATAAACCCAATATAACTCCATAACCCAAAAAGGCAAACAAGACTGTCGTTTCGCAGCCTGCTGTTTCTGGCTTTCACCTAGAGGACGAGTATATGCAGTAATGACCTCTTTCATGTCTATATTTACACTGCTTGATGGTCAGTTCTGACTTTGTTACTGTATCCCATTTTACATCTTTTAAAACTGAGCCGTATTAAAGGGCAGCTATGGTAAAAAATCTAGTTTTTGAAATCTTCCTGAGTCTAATAAACGTCATTTGGGAAATATTTGACAAAGAAAAATATGTGTACAAATTTAAATCATCACACATCATATTTAATACCAGCTTCCACATAGTTAAAACAGCCGGTATGTGTATTTTACACCATTAGTACTGTGAGTTTATCACTATTTTATATTTTATTTATGATTTTAAACCATGCCTTTTCTTTTTGTAGCCCGAGTTAAACGGCACATCATCATCCAGCTCTCTCCATCAGGATGCAGCAGGACAGCCCGAAATCTCGGGTATGAACACACATACACCAAAAACATGTGTGTTAACAAGGACTCTCTATAGGCATAATGTATTTTATACAGTAAAAGCTAGTTTTTTAGCTGTATACAGTAAAAGTGTAGAGATAGCTTCACAGTCTTGAAGATGTCCTTATAAAAACTTACATGGTTTACGGGGACTCTCTATAGGCATTATGCATTTTATACAGTAAAAGCTACAATTTTAAAAGCTGTATACATTAAAAATACAGTGATAGCTTCACTGTCTTGAAGATGTCTTTATAAAAACTATGAGTGTACGAGGTTTATGAGGACTCTTTATAGGCATTATGCATTTTATACAGTAAAAGCTACAATTTTAAAAGCTGTATACAGTAAAAGTGCAGAGATAGCTTCACAGTCTTGAAGATGTCCTTATAAAAACGAGGTTTACGAGGACTCTATAGGCATAACACATTATATACAGTAAAAGCTACAATTTTAAAAGCTAAATACAGTAAAAATACAGTGATAGCTTCACTGTCTTAAAGAGGTCTTTATAAAAACTATGAGTTTACGAGGTTTACGAGGACTCTCTATAGGCATTATGCATTTTATACAGTAAAAGCTACAATTTTAAAAGCTGTATACAGTAAAAGTGCCGTGATAGCTTCCCAGTCTTGAAAATGTCCTCATAAAAACTGAGTTTACGAGCGCTCTCTATAGGCGTAATGTATTTTATACAGTAAGATAGTTTTAAAAGCTGTATACTTTAATGTACATTGATAGCTTTACAGTCTTAAAGTTGTCTTTATAAAAACTATTAGTTCAGGAGAACTTTCTATAGACGTCATTTATTTTAAAAATGAGGTTTACGAGGACTTTCTATTGGCGTAATGTATTTTATACAGTAAAAGGTAGTTTTTAAAGCTGTATGCAGTAAAAGTACAGTGATAGCTTTACAATATTGAAGATGTCTTTATAAAAACTATGAGTTTACGAGGTTTACGAGGACTCTCCATAAGCGTAATGTATTTTATACAGTAAAAGCTACAATTTTAAAAACTGTATACAGTAAAAGTACATTGATAGCTTCACAGTCTTGAAGTTGTCCTCATAAAAACTATGAGTTTACAAGGGTTTCGAGGACTCTCCAAAAGCGTAATGTATTTAAAACAGTAAAAGCTGCAATTTTAAAAACTGTATATAGTAAAAGTACATTGATAGCTTCAGTCTTAAAGATGTCTTCATAAAAACTGTAAGTTTACGAGGGTTACGAGAACTATCTATAGGCGTAATGTTTTTTTTTTCAGTAAAAAAGCTTATTATTATGGTCTTACCCTACTCCTACTCCTAATCCTAAACCTCACAAAATACCTGTGGCATATTTCGAATGCCAAAAGAGCCTGTTATGTATTTTTAAGCATGTGAATTATGAGGACACAAGACGTTAGAGCTGCACGATATTGGAAATAAAAAAAAGATTTTTTTTCTGGTATACAAATTGCGGCACAACAGTAAGTATTACAAATTTGACCTCTTTCTAACAGGGAAAACCTCCAGCAATGAAAAAATACATGATTATATGGCATTGCAATCAAAAATGTATAATAGAAGTCAATGGGGCAAAAACTGCCCCTAACATAACGAAAGGGTAGTCCATCTGCCCAGAGTGTATAGTTGAGTCTGAACATTTTAAAGCATTTTCCTAACACATGTGTCAAAGTAAGATTTGCCACCAAAAATCATTGCATTTTCTGAAACACAGAGAAAGCGGTGGCCAAATTAAGACTTAAAACCCTCCCAGAGTGGATGAACACAACCCAACAGCCTACACCCATGATATCACACAATACCGTGTCCTCATAAACCACATAAACCTGCACACACACACACAGCATGGGGTGATACACTGACCTCCTGATGGTATAATTGTGTGTGTGTGTCCTCAGACGAGTTTCTCCATCAGTGTGCTAACAGTAACTCTGCTCTGGCGGAGGTTATGGATCAGATTAACCACAGTTTTCCTGCATGCTCTCGTAAGTCTAACGCTCTCCATCCATCTCTCAGCATGTCAGCTAATACTCCTCCGTCTTCTGGGTCTCTCAACCCTTTCCTTCCTCTTCTGCTTCCTGGTGTGTAGTGAAGTCGTTTGGGCTGCATCTCAGTCGGGGTCCGCTAGTGAATTCCTGTTCAATTTTCTGCACAGAGAATCCATTTCTGAACCCAAAGACAGATCTGAGTTCATTTAGTTTAACCGCTAAATTGCTGGTGATTCTGCACGTCTCTCAGTCTTGAAGATATCAGTATAAAAACTGAGATTCTGTCATAGTTGAACAGATTTACAGTGGGGGAAATAAGTATTGAACACGTCACCGTTTTTCTCAGAAAACATACTTATAAAGGTGCTGTTTATTTGAAACTTTTACCAGATGTTTTTAGCAACCAAATAAATCCATATATGCAAAGAAAACAAATCTAATTAGTTTACAAATGAAGTTCTGTGTAATAAAATGAAATGACGCAGGGAAAAACTGTTGAACACATGAAGAATGGAAGGTGTAGTTGGGCAGTGAAAGCCCAGACAGCAGCTGAAATCTGTCAGTAGTTCTTTAGCAAGCCTCTGCCCTTCCTCAGTGTAAATGAAGATCAGCTGCTTCAGTCCAACATCTACATCAGCAGGAGGATGAAGATGAAGCCAGGGTGGACATTTCAGCAGGACAATGATCTAAAACACAGCCGAGGAGACTCTTGGTGCTTTCAGAGAAAGACAATCAAGCTGTAGAATGGCCTAGCCAATCACCTGATGCCAATCCAATAGAAAATACATAATAAAGCTCAGATTTGATTTTTTTTCTATTGAGCATATATAAATTATACAATTTCAATCAACAATTTCAAAAAAAAATTTTGTGTAAATATACATACAAAACAAAGCAGAAAAGACAAACAATGTGGAAGTAGAATACAATTTTGTAGCAAGAAGTACAATAAGAGTTTATATATATATACATGAAAAAAATGGAAAAAAATACGTGTTTATACAGATACTGATTGTAAGAAGTCAATGAAGGGTTGCCAGCTCAGATTTGATTGACGAGACCCACAGAAGCATCAAGATTTTGACACTCTGATGAAGTCTGTGAGAAACTCACACCTGAGCAGTGCACGAGGCTTCATTCTCCATATGAGAGGCGTCTTTAAGTTGCCGTAATTAATAAAACCTTTTATATAAAATATTAAAACTATATACACACATATATATATATATATATATATATATATATATATATATATATATATATATATATATATATATATATATACTCGTAGCAGTGCGATATGGCTGTATATTGGCTCAATGATGCAGGCTTAGTAAGTTAGTGCCCCAAGCAGTGCCGATATACTGCCATATCACATTGCTGAGTGTTATATTGCGTTTATACAAAAGTTCGACAGCAAAATCATGTATATAAACAAGGAAATCAAACACGGAGAGTCTCAAAAACCTTTTGTATGAGTCACTACTTTCTTCCGTTATTCATTCACACTATTCATCATGAAAAAACGCAATATATAAATGTCGCTTTAGACAAAAATAAAATCTGCTTACCTCTTCCTCCATTTAAACCAGATAGAACTCTAATTGTTGAGAAAGATTGAAAAAATGCAATCTTTACTCTTTTTTTTTTCCTCTAATAATCAATTCAACACTAGATATTTTATAATCAACAGCATTCTCACATTTTTGTTAAATACATTCCAGTCCAGTTGCCTCTTCCTCCATATAAACAGCACTGTCCGCCTTCCCAGAATACCTCACTTCAGATTGCCAGCCCGCAGAAACCACACTCTTGTCTGTAAAAAACACCCTGTGAGCGGCGATTCTGAATTATGTTTGTCATTACTGATCACCAAGCCTTTAGAGCCTCCAGAAAGACTTCAGTTGAGTGTTTTTATTACTGGAAAGGTCACTGATAAGATTGTATTGTTAATGAACTTGATTTCAAACTCCACCCAGAGTTACATTGTTAGCAAAGAAACTCTGTCGGAAGTATCGATCCTGGATTTCCTGCATTGTGCGATGAGATACGACGGCCATTTCCATGTTCTGGGAGTTTTAATGAAGGACAGGGTTGTCTTCCCTGCAGACTTTATTACAGCGCAACAACAAAAAAATCCCAGGGGTTTTTGGAGACTTACAGTAGTGGAGAGTCTGCATGTGTTGTTTTTGTGATCAGGACTGCGGTTTCATTGTCCTAATTGTCTCTCTTTCTGTTTTTCTTCTGGGTTCTGCAGCGTCGAGTGTGTCCTCAAGACCGAAGGTGAGACTAGCACACAACATCACATTAAAAGCTGTGAATTTTACCCACAATCCTCAGCTCTTGTTTTCCAATCTAATGCACACAAGTCTCTGAAAATATAGACTTATTAGCCCTCCTGAATATTTTTTCAACACATAGCAGTATAACTCATCTCTAATAACGGATTTATTTTCTCTTTGCCATGATGACAGTAAATAATATTAGACTAGATATTCTTCAAGACACTTCTATCCAGCTTAAAGTAACATATAAAGGCTTCACTAGGGTAATTAGGGTAAACTTAAGGTAATTAGGCGAGTCATTGTATAACAGTGGTTTGTTCTGGAGACAATCCAACACTAATATTGCTTAAGGTGGCTAGTAATATTGACCTTAAAATGGCTTTAAACAATAAAAAAATAATAAAACTGCATTTATTCTAGCTGAAACAATACAAATAAGACTTTCCTCGTCTGTTAAACATCGTTTGGAACATATTCGAAAAATTTACAGGAGGGTGAATCTATAGCCCCTTTCACACATACAGACCTTTCCGGAAAATTACCGGCAATTTTCCGGAAAGGTTGTATGTGTGAACAGGCCCTTTTTGAATATACCGGTAAATTCGTTCTGGCTATTTTCCGGAAAGTGAAGTTGTAATATTACCGGTAATTTGCCGGAATGCTGCGCTGTGTGAACGCAGAAGGAAGATTGCCGGAAAGAGCGCGTACACATCTAGAACGTGCTGACGTGAGACGTCTACTTTAGCCAATCAGAACAGTCAAACGCATTCACGTGGGCGCGGTTTATGAGAATAAAAGCCTTTGAATATTTTTTCAGACACATTTAGCTGCTAGATGTTAGTCAGATCACGTTTATATGTTCCTTCCTAATGCTAACTGTGAAAATAATTATCGATAAAATGTTTATGATAATTCGTTGTTTGATACGTTCAAGCTTTGCGTGTGCCCGTGAGCGCCCATAGCGCCAGCACACACACATATCATGAACATCTCGAAATGCGAAAGTGTTCCTCCATATGTTTTCATTGGAGTTGTACTCAATACTGATCATCCGAAGAGTTTGTAATGTAGTCAAATGTTTACAAACACAAGCGCAGCCGTTTAGAGCTCATTTCTGGTTAATGATGTCAGAATTTACCGGCATTTTGCAATGTATGTGTGAATGCTCTTTTCCGGAAAAATTCCGTAACGTCCTCGCCTGTGTGAACAGCGCTTTATTGAATTTACCGTTCCAGAAATTTTCCGGATATTTACCGGTATCACTGTGTGAAAGGGGCTATTGTGACTTCAGCTGTATATTTTGTTCCCTGCTCTATTAGATTGCTTGAAGCTAGCCATCATCAATCATATTTCTGTTAGCCAGAGACTCTGCTTTAATTAGAGAGTCATTATTGGTGGTAAACATCTTCCTGATGAGCTTGTATGCTGAGATTCATCATCGCCGATGGGTTAGAATCTCCATATGTCGCATATCTGTGGTGATTAACCGACTGGTTGTATTTGAAGATGTTGAGCTTGAAGAGTTATATTGTTTAAAAGTTGGGAAATGAGACTCACGAAGTTCATATTCAGGAAAGTTTCTGTTTAAAAAGTGACGCTGCTTTGTAATCACAGAGCTTCATTTTCTTCAACAACTAAAAAAACATTAGTAATTATGCTGCCCATAAAAATACATGTTTGTTTTTCATAATTTAAGTATGTCTAATGTGTATATAAATACACACATGCATATATTTGAGAAAGTGTTTATTTTTTTTATTTACAACCTTAAATGCGATAAAGTTGAAAGAGTACGGGAAAAGGCAAAAAAAAATGTTTCTGGACACCGTTAACATAGGGCTTCCTTTTGGCACAATACAGCTTTAACTGGTAATTGTGAATGTAACTACATATTTTGGCATTTGACAAAGGTTTGTAGTTTTTTTTTAGAGAAATAGAATATTAAATGAGAAAACAGTGGGCGTGGCTTGTTTTTTTCTACTGTGAGCTAATTGGATGGATTAAATTGGGTGTTTCATTCAGAAAGATATGGGAAAGTATTTGGGGAGAGTTATTACAACAGACTCCTCCTACTCACCATTACTGTTTGATGTAAGCACTGACAGCTTGAGGGGCGTGGTTAAGTGTGTTAGCCCCGCCTAATACCTCAGACAGACCTAATCTGAGGATTGAACTTCATTCATTCATTTTCTTGTCGGCTTAGTCCCTTTATTAATCTAGGGTCGCCACAGTGGAATGATCCGGTAACTTATCCAGCAAGTTTTTACGCAGCGGATGCCCTTCCAGCCGCAACCCGTGTCTGGGAAACATCCACACACACACTCATACACTACGGACAATTTATACTACCCAATTCACCTGTACCGCATGTCTTTGGACTGTGGGGGAAACCGGAGCACCCGGAGGAAACCCATGCGAACGCAGGGAGAACATGCAAACTCCACACAGAAACGCCAACTGAGCTGAGGATCGAACCAGCGACCCAGCGACCTTCTTGCTGTGAGGCGACAGCACTACCTACTGCACCACTGCCTCGCCCGAGGATTGAACTGAAAATTAAATCTTAATGACGTGCACAGATGAACTGTTCAGCACAGAACTAGCAATGTGAGCTCACACAATCAATGTGGTTACATCTGATTTCATTTGTGCTTTAATGTTTGTGTCCAGGTGAAGTGAGCCGTAATCCAGAAGATCCCCATTCCCGAGATGCAGATTCCCGTCTGTTTCCCTCCAGCCCAAAGACTCTGGAACAGACCACGCTCCCATTCAGAAACTAGGACTACTGCATCTGTCTGTACTATGCAACTGTACATTTGATCAACACATGTAGATTGTACGTGAGGTGTATCTGCCCGTTCTTTTCATACTCCAGATGATTATTTAGGGTTACGGGGGGGCATTAATCATGTATCCTGTATGCTTTTATTTCTGTGCTCACCGAGGAATCCATCTCTCGCGTCTTTCTACACATGTGGTTTTTTCGTTCAGTCAGAAAATGTGGCGGAGATTAGGAGGAATTGGTCTCGTGATGCTGAAGTGTTCGCGCATGTTGCCCCCCAGCATATTTCTGTTGACGTTTTGACAGTGTTTGCCGTGAAAACTCCCTTTAAAGCGTTGTTTTTGAGCATTTTAAACCCTCACTGCATTTCTAGAGCGCACATACAGATGATGTACAACACAAATGCTTAAAGAAACGAAAAAGAAAACACCCTTTTGTGCCTATAAAGCGTCCATTCCAGGAGAGATGCCGCATTTCTCAAGAAAAAAGTCATGTAGAGAGATTATATTATAAGAGTCGGATGTAGGACAATGTGGATTTCCGGGATGTTTGGCCCCAAGATGATTTATCTTTGTGTAGTATAGTTTTATAAATAAAAAATTTAATTAGAGAAAGCCATGATTGCCTTGCTA
>NC_133198.1:1555000-1602500 GCF_049306965.1 Danio rerio
CAAACAGTTGCATTTGCAAACCGAAAGTTGGTGTCATTAATTTGAAACATTTTTTTTTTTTTTTAATTTGCTTGTTTATTTTACAGGGACAATACACTTGACATTGTTATACAAAGATAACCGATGTTGTGTACATAGGGCATATAGCATAAAGCTAATTTACAGCCCTCGTCCCTGGTTAGGCTTTACATTATAAAAAAATAAAATAATAATAATAATAAAGAAAACCGGCAAGAATAAAACACAATACAGCAAACATGTACAATATTTACAGAGCCATAAACATAAGATGCAAGTCCATATGGATAAAGAGAAATGTAAATGGGACCAACCTGAAAGAGTAATGCTTAATGTTCACATTGCTGTAAAGATTTCAACCATTCTTTCAGCTTTACAGAAAAAATTCTGATTGTAACTTTAAATGAACAGGCATGGCATTCCATAGATGTGAACCTTTTACTGAAAAGGATGACTGACCCACAGCGGTTCTGCATCTGCGGATTCTACAATTCCCACTTACTGCCCCTCTAGTCTTCGCCCCATCACTACTGAATTTATTTATTAACTCACAAACTACTTTAGGAGCAAGACCATGTATACACTTAAACATGTTTTTTAAAAACGAAAACCTATGTGATTGATACACATAAATGATTTTTTTATGTGTTAATTATAAATAAATAAATAAATAAATACAATATGCTGTTTGACTGAAATTAAAAAAAATCATGCCCTATTGTCTACGCTTTTCAGATTGAAATGGATTTTAGGTATTACAGTGGTAATAATAATAGGGTAGTGATGTGAACTGCAGATTGCAACTCACTGCGTACGCTCACTCATAATACAAGAGACAGAGCGTGATTCTGTGAGCTGATACGCTTTCTCATTCTTTGATATGAAGCTAATAATACCTTGCAGTGATGAAGTGATAAGCATCCAGACACATCCACACTGCTGAGAGCGATGTTTAGAAAATTGTGGCGAACTCTTTTCTCTTAATAACTAAATCAACACAAGAAAAAGGAGAAACAACTGGAAGACTCTGATAGCTGTACGGACGTTTCCACTCTGCAATTCACTGGGATCATGTGGACAGATCAGCTCATTCAAAATCAGCGTTTCTATGTGAAATCTTGGTTTGATTACATTTTTTTTTTGCATGACAGTCACACTACAGCAGAGGATGGATATCTGAACTCTGAATTGAATTGCTTAAAGTGCCATCGAACAAAACTTTGCCACTATTTTGGTGCACACTAGCTAATAGAAACAGACTGAAGCTAACATCTAAAAAACTTCATTTTAATTTCATATAAAACCATTTGAGATTGTTTTAACTTACCTAAGGTACATGCGATATCAGTGAACTTGTTGAATCAATGGCATCTTTAATATGCTGCTGTACAGAACTCTGCTTTACTTATTGAAATGTTTGTGTGCATGTCAAAGCAAACGTTCTACAGGGCAAATATCATGTGTTTTAAGTCAACAATATTGGCCATGAATTATTAAATGAATCATTGTGCTTAAAGAGGTGGCTGTGGGGTAAATGTCAGTGGCTCGACTAATAGTACCAGTGCGTTTCGTCTCCGAAAGCTGAAAATACTATTAGACTGGTGAAATGAAAAGCCGGAGGGCAGGAGTGTCAGGGCCAAATGTGTTTCTTAAAAAGCCACTTGCAAACACATTCAAAAGAGTTTTTTTCTTACAAATGAATACAAAACAAATCCTCAGACTCAAAGGAGCAATATTTCATATCTCGCCATAACCTTGTTTGCGATGTGAACATAAAAATGGCACAATTTACCCATTTTGACTAGATTTATATTAGTCTGCTGGGCTGCTGGAGAGCCTTATATTAACCTGCTCGATCACAAGTTTCAGCCTGCCTCTCCTGTGAACCTGAGCTGAATGAAAAAGCAGCATTTTCACACTGTTTCATTTCCTTTCAAAGCACAATTCTCTGGTGGGTGATTTTACTGACAATACGGATAATATCCATATATTGTCTCTGCTGGAGCCTGAATTTAACATGAATGCAAAATTGCCCCTATTTGCTTTAATGCATTCATGCTTAGTCTTGCTGTGGAGGATTCGTCACTGCACATTATTCTAAATCATAATACAAAAGTTTGTTTTGGTAATGTTTCATCTGAACATCTTGCTTTTGAAAACAGCCTCCTCGTCTGAATATCCTCAACTGCTGATCTCCTGTGAATTCTTGAACCCTCATCTGTTCGCATGTGATTTAGAGCAGAGCTGTCCAATCCTGATCATGAAATTAATGAGTGTCCTCGCTGCAACCTGTCGCATTATGGTGTACTGGATCAGATCAAATAGTTAGTGGATGTGCATGTGTGAGTGGATTTTGCTAGAAATGAGAATTAGTTTGAATAAATATTAAATGACCCATTACATAGTGTTATTAACATCTACATCTCCCACAACCACCAGAGTTATTAACGTATACACCTACCCCAACCCTAAAGCAAACCCTCACAGTTATTAACATCTACACCTACCCTAAACCTAACCCTCACAGTTGTTTACGTTTACACCTTCTCCAACTCTATACCGAACCCTCATAATGTCTACACCCACCCTTAACCCAAACCTCAGTTTTTAACATCAACATGTACCCCAACTCTATACCTAACCCTCACAGTTATTAGCATCTACACTTACTCCAACCCTAAACCCAACCCTGACTGTTATTAATGTCTACACCTACCCCAACCCTCACAGTTATTAACGTCTATACCAACCCAACGCTAAACCCAACCCTCAGTTATTAACGTCTACACCTACCCCAACCCTCACAGTTATTAACGTCTATACCAACCCAACGCTAAACATAACCCTCACAGTTATTAACGTCTACACCTACCCCAACCCTCAGTTATTAACATCTATACCGACCCAACTCTAAACCCAACCGTTACAGTTATTAACGTCTACACTTACTCCAACCCTAAACCCAACCCTCACAGTTATTAACGTCTACACCTACCCCAACCCTCACAGTTATTAACGTCTACACTTACTCCAACCCTAAACCCAACCCTCACAGTTATTAACGTCTACACCTACCCCAACCCTCACAGTTATTAACGTCTATACCAACCCAACGCTAAACCCAACCCTCACAGTTATTAACGTCTATACTAACCCAACGCTAAACCCAACCCTCACAGTTATTAACGTCTATACCAACCCAACGCTAAACCCAACCCTCAGTTATTAACGTCTACACCTACCCTACCCTCACAGTTATTAACGTCTATACCAACCCAACGCTAAACCCAACCCTCACAGTTATTAACGTCTACACTTACTCCAACCCTAAACCCAACCGTCACAGTTATTAACATCTACACCTACCCCAACCCTCACAGTTATTAACGTCTACACTTACTCCAACCATCTGTTATTAATGTCTACACTTACTCCAACCCTAAACCTAACGCTCAAAGTTATTAACATCTACACCGACCCTAACTCTTAACCCAAAAATTCCAATGCATAAAATAACCTATCCATAAAGCAAATGTCATTTATCATATATCATTATCAGGATAACAATAATATTGCTATATATTGTGAATCCCTGAATGATTGTTAGTTATTGTGACACAAAATTTCATACAAAGTAAATCAGCTTCTAAAACACTTCTGTTTCAATCACAGTACAAAGACAGACCTCTTCATGGTGTCTGTCCTTCTGAAATGAATTAATCTCTGCAGGAGTATTTGCTTTATACTGTACGAAGACAGACAGAGAGAGAGAGAGAGAGAGAGGAAACCAGCTGGAACGAAGAGAGAGAATGAGAGATAGGGAAACTAATTAGAGGTAAAACCCGTTTCCTCCCTCCTCCGAATGATCCAGAAGCTCCTGGAAGAATGAGGGACATTACTCTGATGCGACTCTCCGGTAAATCAGACCTGTCCCTCAGCACGCAGTTTGATGTTATCATTAGTTGTTGGAAGCGGTTGGTAGATTCATCTTGGTCATCTCGGTCTGACCTCAGCACTGCTTCTGCCCATCTATTAGTCTCAGCGCGGGCTGACTTTACAGCTTCATTTCTCTTCTGACATTATGAGCAACTTTCAGAGCCTGGAGTTTGGTGGCAGAACTCTTTGACATGTTTATTTAGACTGTATTTCTCAGCGCTGCATGCCCATTACATCATCTTTATGAAGCTCCAACATTAAACTGACTTGTGGTGATGAACGTTGAGGTAAAGAAATTAAAAGGAATAAGCCAGCCAAAAAATTAACATATCGTTTAAATAAGTACAACAAGAACCACTTTGTTTGGGAGATTGACTGATCTGTTTTATTGAGGATGTGGGGGTTTTAATTAGGGATGGATACCTAGGATCAGGATGTGAATTGCAGAGGGGCTTAGAGGGGATTGACACCCTAATTCACAGGTGTCAAACTTAGTTCCTGGAGAGCCGCAGCTCTGCAAAGTGCCAATCACCCCTGGTCTGCTATTACCTAGACCAGGGGTGTCCTTACTTGGTCCGGGAGGGCCGGTGTCCTGCATAGTTTAGCTCCAACACACTTGCCTAGAGGTTTTTGTAAACCTAAAAGAGCTTGATCAGCTGGGTTAGGTGTGTTTAATTGCGGTTAGAACTAAAATATGCAGGACACCGGCCCTCCAGGACCAAGTTTGGACAGCCCTAATCTAGACAAATAGCGTTTTGACAATGTGCAAATTACCACAATATGTAAATTTTTTTTTTTAAACTAGACGTACCTGACTGGGAAGGTTCACATTCCACCTCAGAGTCTCTGTCCTTTGTGCTGCCAGATGTGCACCCTCCTGAATATTTAGCACACTCTTCCCATTCAGAGTATTTGTAATGAGTCAATTTCGTGGCTTTGTTTTGATGAGATTAACTTTGGAAAAACGCGTTCACATGATGCATTTAAGCGGGGAAAAAATGGGGAACCTCCCCTGTCCTTCACACCTTCCTTTGCAGCACTACTTTTTAAAACTTTAGTGCTTAAACGATTAACCTCCACCTGAAAATGACTGACTTATGCCCCGTTTATACTAGTGTGTTTAGTTTTAACACGGCGTTTTAGATCAAAAACGATCTGCGTACACACTAGCGTTTCACCAAGCGTTTCTGAACATATCTCCGTCCACACTACGCCACCAAAAACGTATGTCACGTGACCATTCGTGCACTCTGGGTATGCGCGTTCGAGTATAAACAGGAAGCATGTGTCTCGCTCGGCATTTGGTTATTGTTAGTCAACAAACGCCGGTTGAACAATGGCAAAGAAAGCAAGAGAGGTATTATTGTGGACAGACGACGAGGTTGAGTTGTTACTAAATGTAACAAATGAATAACTGCACAATGGCGCCTAAAACAGACAATAGAATCTCAGCAGCCCCGCCTCCATTTTCAGATGTCTCCGTTTTCCCTCATCCACACTGAGACGCAGCAGCAGCGTTTCAGAATGAAAACGGCCTCTCCAGCAATTCCAAAATGCTCCGTTTTCAGCGCTCAAAAACTCTGGCGTAGTGTGGACGGATGGCCTAACCGTAGCAAAACTTATTGTGTAAACGGGTGCCTTAAGCATGACCACGCTTGGCAGGAATGTTAACTCGTGAGAGAGTGCCATTCTCCACGTTGATTGGCTGAGGAAATGTAATGTAAGATGATATAGAAAACGTCCGTAACTCCACATTCTCCTCACACACAGCAGACAAAAGATGCAGCTAGATCAATAAGTATAGAAGTCCTAAGATTACAAGATTACATTTTAAATGCCGTACAATTCTGAAATGATTGTACATCATAGGATTTTTTTCATTATTGATCGTACAGAGGTTAAAATTAGCCTACAAATACGATAATTATTGTACATCAGGCAACACTGGGGACCATCAAAATAAAGTCTTACCATCTACTTTTCTAATCTAATTTATACCACAAAAGATCCCTCATTCTGTATTTAAAGCTCTTTTAGATGCACTGCTGAAATAATGCAGAGAAACATTACTACAAATAACAAATAGAGTTAAATTTCATTCAATTAGTTTTTTTTAATTAGAACAAATCAGAGCACACGCCTGGCTAATATAAAAAGATCCGGTCCACTAGTCAGCAATTATTATTATGATTCCCTTACACTTGCAGCATTTATTAAAGTCATGTAATTGTGTTATTGGTGAACAGATCGTTGATCTAACACAGGGTTGTGTGTTGCTATTCGGGCTCTGATTGATCTCAGTGCTGCTGTTGTGTGTGAGTGTGTGTGTGAGAGCCTGCTCATATCTTTGCTCTCTGCTCTTTAATAATGCATATCCAACACTCATTTAAAACTAGCACGACCCATCTCCACCCAAACCCCTTGATACACTCTCAAACTGGAGGACACAGAGGAGCATCTGCTGCGGAGGCTGAAATCTAGAGCATAATGTGTCTGAAGTTTCTGTTGAGTGACCCCTCGGCGCTTTAATATTCAATCTCTCTAATCGCTGCCTCTGGTTAACATAAATGAACAGCAGGATATACATTGCCGTCACCAGAAAGTAAAATGATCTCTTTTCACACCATTGATCTCATTGTTTTTATGGTAATTTTTATTTTAGGTGATTTACGGTAAGGGAAATGCATGTGCTGAGTGAGCTACAGGTCTTCTTGGTCTCCTCGGAGCAAAATATGTGTATCAGATCTCATACATGTGCTGATTAAACTCACATTGGGAGCATTTAACACTGAATATAGCACATAATCAGTACCTGAGGGGATCATTGTCAATGTAGTTTATGCGGTTGTTCTGCCGTAATGTTACAGAAATATAAAGCATTTCGAAGATAGAAGTGTTGTGCATCGCTATTGAAGATGGTAAGGAGAAAAAGCTTTTAACATTGAAAAGAGAGCTCCCCTGGGTTAGTGTATGCTTCATTAAGCCAGTTTAATTTTTGACTGTTTGGCACCATCCTTTTACTGAATAATATGTAGGTTAGTGTTTACTTCATCAGCTCCACTTGCACAAAAGTAGTCCAATGGACAATCAAAACTAGCTCAATGGCCAATCAAAACTTGCCCAGTGGCCAATCAAAACTAGCCCAGTGGCCAATCAAAACTTGCCCAGTGGCCAATCAAAACTTGCCCAGTGGCCAATCAAAACTTGCCCAGTGGCCAATCAAAACTTGCCCGGTGGCCAATCAAAACTTGCCCAGTGGCCAATCAAAACTAGCCCAGTGGCCAATCAAAACTAGCCCAGTGGCCAATCAAAACTAGCCCAGTGGCCAATTAAAACTAGCCCAGTCGCCAATAAAAACTAGCCCAGTGGCCAATCAATACTAGCCCAGTGGCCAATCCAAACTAGCCCAATGGCCAATCAAAACTAGTCCAGTGGCCAATCAAAACTAGCCCAGTGGCCAATCAAATGAAGCCTAAAAGTAGCCCCATGACAAACAAAACTAGCCCAATGGTCAATCAAAACTAGCCAAGTGGCCAATCAAAACTAGCCCAGTGGCCAATCAAAACTAGCCCAGTGGCCAATCAAAACTATCCCCGTCGCCAATCAAAACTAGCCCAGTGGCCAATCAATACTAGCCCAATGGCCAATCAAAACTAGCCCAATGGCCAATCAAAACTAGTCCAGTGGCCAATCAAAACTAGCCCAATGGCCAATCAAATCAAGCCTAAAAGTAGCCCAATGGCCAATCAAAACTAGCCAAGTGGCCAATCAAAAATAGCCCAGTGGCCAATCAATACTAGCCCAATGGCCAATCAAAACTAGCCCAATGGCCAATCAAAACTAGTCCAGTGGCCAATCAAAACTAGCCCAGTGGCCAATCAAATCAAGCCTAAAAGTAGCCCAATGGACAAACAAAACTAGCCCAATGGCCAATCAAAACTAGCCCAGTGGCCAATCTAAACTAGCCCAGTGGCCAATCAAGACTAGCCCAGTGGCCAATCAAAACAAGCCTAAAAGTAGCCCAATGGACAAACAAAACTAGCCCAATGTCCAATCAAAACTAGCCCAGCAGCCAATCAAAACAAGTCTAAACGTAGCCCAATGGACAAAAAAAACTAGCCCAATACCCAATCAAAATTAGCCCAAACCAGCTCAATGTCCAATCAAGACTATGCCAAAACTAGCCCAATATCCAATCAAAAACTAACCCAAAACTAGTCCAATATCCAATCAAATAATGCCAACTAGCCCAAAACAGCTCAATGGACATCCAACACAATCTTAAAACTAGCCCAATGAAAAATCAAACCTAGCCCAAAAGTAGCTCAACAATCAAAACTAGGCCAAAATTAGCCCAATGGCCAATCAAACAAGCCCCAAATTAGCCCAATGACCAATCAAAAACTGCCCAAAAGTAGCTCAATATCCACTGAAAACTTTTCCAAAACTAGCCCAATGTCTAATCCAAATAAGTCCATTTCCCAATCAAAACTAGCCCAAATTTATCCCAATAGAAATCAAAACTAGTCCAAAGACCCAAGAGGTTTCATGTTCAGAATGAACTATCTCACCAATGGAACTATTTAAGCCAGAGGTAGGCAAATTCGATCTTGGAGGGCCGCTGTCCTACCTAGTTTAGCTCCTACACTAATCACATAACCTGCACATGTAAATCAGTGTCTTCAGCCTGATCTCATGAGGAAACGTAAGTATTTTACATTTTGTCAGTTTAGTGGCTAATCCGTACGAATTTGTACAAGTTGTACGAAAATGTACGGTTTTAAAAAGGAGGCGTGGCACCTAACCCCACCCCTAACCTCAACCGTCATTGGGTGATGAGCAAATTGTACCAAATTGTACGAATTAGATCGTATGAATTCCTACAAATTAGCCACTAAATCAAAAAGTTAAGAATTGCAGTGAGATTGCGTTGGTGTCTTCAAGATCACTGGAATTCTATAAGCAGGTGTGTTTGATTAGAGTTGCAGCTGAACTGTGCAGGACACCGGCCCTCCAGGACCAAGTTTGCGCACCCCTGCATTAAACATTATTAATTCAGTCACAAAGATATTAACACAATTACAAACATGAACTATTAATGATCAAAACGTGTACAGGATTTATT
Organism: Danio rerio; assembly: GCF_049306965.1. NCBI lineage: Eukaryota > Metazoa > Chordata > Actinopteri > Cypriniformes > Danionidae > Danio > Danio rerio. The sequence goes on from NC_133198.1 coordinate 1,564,080, forward strand.
TATTTAGCTGACTATAAAGCTGACAGAAATGAAAACGGCTGAGTGGAGCTGATGGAGTATACACTAACCTACATATTACTGCATATTACATAAAATGTTGAGAGAAATGAAACTGGCTTAATGGAGGATGCACTTACCTAGGGTGTACTCGGTCCTGGAGGACTGGCGTCCTGCAGATTTTAGCTTCAAATTGTTTCAAAACTCTTCCACGGATATTTCTAGAAAGCCTAGAACGAGTTTGATTAGCTAGCCCAGGTGTGTCTGATTGGGATTGAAACTGAACTTTGCAGGACATCGGACCTCCAAGATCGAGTTTGGGCACCCCTGCACTAGCCTACCAGTCACAATATGGTGTCAAACAGTCAAAAGCAGTGACATGACAGACAAGCATAGAAATATGTTTATGGATGTGTCAAGTAATTTGAAGTAAAAATGTTCCCGGATGAGTCTGGGTTGTTTTCTGGGAATAACATACCTTGACATGTCGCGACTGACCAATCAGATTCAATATTCCAGACAGCCATGTAATAACATTAGTTACTGCACCGTAAGTTAACATGCACTAACAATGAACAACTTTAATTGTATCAGCTAATGCTAACAAAGGCGATTAAATGCTGTAATATATGTATTGTTTATTTTAGTAAACAGATTAGCTAATGGAACCTTATTGTAAAGATGCCAATTATTCATATTTGCACAATCCATTTTTTTCTACATTGTATAGACAGAGTTGCTCTTGTTAATGGATCAGCATGTGAATTGCATATCTCCTTATGTAACTAAAGTGTGTGCTTGGTTCAATAATCTCCAAATGGCTGCTCTGTCCTTCTGCCAGCCATGTCGATTCATGATGGTGTTTGTTTTATTGAGGATTTGGCAGCACTGTGTGTCTTTGGCCCCTGAAGGCAGGCCAATGAATGCGGGATGGGAACGTGGAGAGTTTCCCCTGGTGTTTCTGAACCCCCTGAATATAGCGAGCTGGGAAAACGCAAACCTGGCGCTGTGTTTGTCCTGGCAAACCAGCTTTCTTCTTTCATCCCTCATTCTCAGCACTCTGCCCATCCTCTGTCCCTCTTTGATGTGCCGTTTGGCATAAAATGAGACATGAAATGCCCAGCCGAGCAGCGGATTTATCCATGATAGGAGAAAATCAAAAGAGAAAACTGATTTACCATCCACCTTGCAGCATTCATGTGGCGGATGTGGGAGGTGAGATGAAGAGTCGTGGGGTTGTGTGCTGGAAATGAAAGGTACACAGACAAACAGAGAGGAGAGCAGAAAGTGACGTCCATGGGATGCTCAGATCAAATGGAAAGCCTCTTTGATTGGGAGAGAGAGACAGCAAGGAGAGCAACAAGGACAGACTCTTGATCTACTGTACCAGTCAATGGAAACACTGTCAGCTGTCCTGCAGGAACCTGCGGTGCACACCAACCTCTGGTGAACTTAAACATGTTTTCTAGGCCAGAGGTGCCAGGTTTTTACCTCAAAAGTAGTCCAATAAGTAATCCAAGCTAGCCCAAAATTTGCCCAGTGTCCAATCAAAACTAGCTCAAAAGTAGGCCAATAGCCAATCAAAAATAGTCCATTGTGTAATCAAAACTAGCCTCAAAGTAGCCCATTGACCAATCAAAACAAGCCTGAAATTATCCCAATGCCTAATCAAAACTGGCCCAAAATAGCCCAATGGCCAATCTAAACAAGCTGAAAACCAGCCCAAATGGCCAATCAAAACAAGCCGAAAACCAGCCCAAATGTCCAAAAAAATCTTCCAATTACTACTTTCTAATCAAAACAGGCCCAAAATAACCCAATGGCCAATCAAAATTAGCCCAAAAGTAGACCAATCGCCTGTCAAATCTAGCCCAAATTTAGCCCAATGTCCAGTCAAAACTAGCCCAAAAGTAAGCCAATAGGCACTCAAAACCTCCCAGAAGTATGCCAATTGCTAATCAAAACTTGCCCAAAATTATCCCAACGCTAGTCCATTGTGTAGTCAAAAGGAGCCCAAAAGTAGCCCAATGGCCAATTAAAACAAGCTGAAAACCAGCCTAAATGTCCAATGAAAACTTTCCAACTACTAGCCCAACATTTAATCAAATCTAGCCCACAATTAACCAAATAGCTAATCCAAACTAACCCAAAATCAGCCCAATAAACAATCAAAACTTGCCCCAAAGGAGCCCAATAATCAATCAAAACTAGATCAAACTTAGCCCAATATCCAAGAAAAAAACTAGCCGAAAAGTAACCCAATAGGCAATGAAAACTTTCCAAAAGTAGCCCAATTGCTAATCAAAACCAGCCCAAATGTATGTATAATAATGATAATAATAATAATAATAATAATAATAATAATAATAAACTGTTATTCATGAAATAGAGAACCTGTCTATAAACAATTATTTTTAAGTGTGGTAGAGTAAAAAACACACAAGAAAACATGAAAAATTGACTTAATTAGGTAGTTAATCATAATTGTAGCTAAATATAAGATTCAGGTGGTGAAGATGGTAAAAAAGAAATAATAATAATAGTTACAGTAGAAGTCTTTAAGTTAATATATTCAAGACAAATGGTACGTCCCTATCTGCATATGATCTGTCCTAAATAGTATCCCAAAGCATAGTATGTTAAAAAGAGTATGCCAAAGGTTCAAGGATGGTGTAACGTAAAATAAGACCAGAACACCTAGCCTGATCTCACAAAGAAACGTAACTGTTTTAGGTTTAGTGGCTAATTCATTCGATTCGTAAGAGTTCAGTCATACAGATATGCACTATTTTTAACCAAGCCCCGCCCCAAACCCTACTGTCATTGGGGGAAGAGCAAATCATACTTAACTGCATGAATGAGGTTGCATGAAACTATTCGGATTAGCCACTAAATCAAAAAGTTACAAATTGCCAAGAGATAGTGTTGGCATGCCATTATCAGAACATACCTTACCAGCATATGCTGTTTTTCAGGAGGGTTATCAGTGTAATATGTTACTGAGTGACTGATATTGTTTGCACTGAGTCACAGTTCTGACTTTCATTATTTAAACGTCTGCTAGTACGCTGCTGCTTTCAGTAGTATGGCAATAAATGTCACGTATAATGATTTTCAAACTCACATTGGGAGCATCTAACAGTGAGTGAAGCACATAGTCAGTACCTGAAGTGATCATTGTCATTGTAGTTTATGCTGTTGTTCTGGCGCAATGTTCATTCATTCATTCATTTTCTTTTCGGCTTAGTCCCTTTATTAATCTGGCGTTAATTAATCCGCCACAGCGGAATGAACCGCCAACTTATCCAGCATGCGTTTTTACGCAGCAGATGCCCTTCCAGCTGCAACTCATTTCTGGGTAACATCCATACACACTCTTTCACACTCATACACTACGGACAATTTAGCCTACCCAATTAACCTGTACCACATGTCTTTGGACAGTGGGGGGAACAGGAGCACCCAGAGGAAACTCCGAGAACTTGCAAACTCCACACAGAAACGCCAACTGACCCAGCCGAGGTTCGAACCACCTTTTTGCTGTGAGGCGACAGCACTACCTACTGCGCCACCGCCACAATGTTGTGTTAATAAAAATTCATTTAACATGGAAATCATAGGCTGCGTCTGAAACCGCATACTTCCATACTATATAGTACGCTAAAATCAGTATGCGAGCTGAGTAGTATGTCCGAATTCATAGAATTTGAAAATCAGTAGGCGAGAAGAACCCGGATGACTTACTACTTCCGGCGATATTCTGGAGTGCGCATCCCATGCACGCTGCGCTATCCCATAATGCCCTGTGAGAGAATTCATGAATGGAAGTTAAGCGACGCAACTGACCATATATCACATGACCATGACAAAATGGCGGATGTAGTACGTCCGAATTTCACTCATACTTTTTACATTCATACTGTAGAGAACGCACTTTCCTAACAGCCGTTACGTAAACATTCAAAGGCAGTACCTACTAAGTAGTAGGCGGTTTTGGACGCAGCCATAGCTTTTATCATGTCTTAGCATTAAGTTGCTTGTTGTTTGAACATGGTGTGAGTAAATGATGCCAGAATTGTAGTTTTTTGTGGTGAACTATTGGACCTTTAAATGAGTTTTGCTATTGATGTAGGAATTGAGTGAAATCATCCTCCGTGAGCGTACGGCACGTACAGTCTTATGTTCTACCTGCAAGCAGTCATTATCATCAGCCCCAGATCTCTGGGGATTTTCTGATAAATGGTTTCAGCTGAATATGGTTCCCCGAGGTTAAATATAAAGCGTGATGTTTTATTTGTTTGGAGATATAAACGTCTCGTCTGCTAAGTCATTTACCTCAAACCCACTGAGATGTCATCACAGATATTACAGCCTATATAAAACAGCAAACACTTGGAGGTTTGTGGGGTCCTGTGTCAATAAATGAAGACTTCAACCATGCTGTTAAATTAATATCACTCACAGAGTGTCCTCTTTCATGTTACTTTATTTGTGTAAATTGTGCAGTTGTTTTACAGACATCTTCATTTTGGGATTTTCAGAAGTACATTGCTTTATGGCAAAAAACACTGTAACTTCTATCCCAAGTAAAATTTAAATAAGGTACAGTTAAACTTTCCATACATCAACATTGCGATAATAAGGAATAATCCCCCCACCCAAAAAAAAAAAAAATAAAAAAAAAAATAAAAAAAAAATATATATATATATATATATATATATATATATATATATATATATATATATATATATATATTTATATATATATATATATATATATATATATATATATATAAATAAATAAATAAATTATATATATAAATAAATAAATAAATTATATATATATATATATATATATATATATATATATATATAAATGTATATATATATATATATATATATATATATATATATATATATATAAATATATATATAAAATATATATATATATATATATATATATATATATATATATATATATATATATATATATATATATATATATATATATGTTCATCTGGAGTTGGTTCATTGTAAACAAAGTGCTCAAACTGTAAGTGATATGTTTATTATTCATTCATTCATTCGTTCATTCTATTTATTTTCGGCTTATTCCCTTTATTGATCTGAGGTCACCACAGTGGCATGAACCGCCATTAATTTATATCATTATTATGATGATGTGTATATGTCTGTTCAAACACACACCTAAAACCCAGTGTCCACTTGAGCTCCGCATCAAATGGCGTACGTACAGTATCCGCTTGGGAAACAGTGTATTTATTACTAAGCGCATCAGCTGACAGTCATGCATCGTTACATGAACTGACTGCTTTAAGGATTGCATAGAGGCAATAGCACCTGTAATGAAAAGGAAATGAATCCCGCTGGTTTTGTTTATTTCAAAGTGTTTTGATGCCTAAATAAAATGAATGCACAGAACAGATTCACATTTAAGAGCAAGGGATGGGCCCTGGTGGTTAGGCGATATGGGTTGCATATAGGGAGGATCGGCTATTCACGGAAAGATAAAAAATACAGGAAAATACCTTTATGGGATGACAGCGGGATAGAACTGTAAAATACGGGAAAATCCCGGTAAAATGGTTGATGGGTATGAACTTTCATTTTAAAATCCTGAAATGAGACCTGTAGACATTAACCCATTTTCCACATCCATTCCTATTCGGTCTCCTGAAACATGGCCGGTCAGTCACATCTTTATAATGTTTAAAGGTGCCCTATAATGAAAATCTGGGTATACCAAGACATAGTAGAATAATAAAAGATCAGTATATGGAAATGGGTATACTGTGAGCCTCAGACACCACTGTTTCCTCGTTCTTATGTAAATTCCATGAGTGTAAAACCCCAATAATCAGAGGACAAAACAAACTGTGATGAGACTCGGGCCATGCCCTCTGCATTTGCATGTAGGCCTACTTTAGGTCATTCATCCGGACCTGACAGCTTGAACAGCTCAGCCTTAAACCAGGCTGGTCAAACTGGTTTTAACTGGTCATTTATCATCGACTAGGACAAGGCTGAAAAAGGCTGGAATTAGCCTGGAAATGGCCAAAACTTATCTAAAACCAGGCTGGTCGACCAGCTAAAACCAGGCAACCAACCTAGGCTGGTTTTCAGTTTTTTGTCCAGCAGGGTTATTAGCATTTAAGACATTTTAAGGGCCCTAAATTTCTCTAAATTGATTGATCAACTTTTAATACTTAAGACTCTGCGGACAGACACCCTGAAGTACATTTTCATTCATGGGTGAGCTATCCCTTTAATATAAAGCCCTGTTTTAAACTCTCCTGCTCATTAGTGTTTGCTCCATCTGTCGAATTGGAGTGCATGATTTAGGCAGCATCAGCAGTTTTGTGAATTGTATCATGATTTCTGTGGATTGTGTGTCTCTCGTCACCCACACGAATGCTTCATTAGCTCTTCCACTCCTGTCAGATTGCTGGAGAAGAGGCTGGGTGAATAATATATATACAGGCAACCTCTCGCCCACACCTGTTACCCAACAACTGCCTTTTTGCAGTGCGCAGTGAGAGGAGAGTAAAAAGCTTTCATTCATCACCCACAGGACAACCTGAAGACAACATTTATGTCCAGCAGGTCCTCCCACACGCCAGTATACCATACTCGCATATAGAGTTAAAGTCAAGGATTATTCGCCCTCCTGTATACTTTCTTCCCCAATTTTTATACATTTCTAAACATTATAGTGTGTTCTGGAGACAATCCAAAACAACTATAGCTTAATAGGGGTAAATAATATTGACCTTAAAATGAGTTACAAAAATTAAAAACTGCTTTTATTCTAGCCGAAATAAAACATATATATATATATATATATATATATATATATATATATATATATATATATATATATATATATATATATATATATATACATACATACATGTATATATACATACATATATATATATATATATATATATATATATATATATATATATATATATATATATATATACTTATATACATATATACATATATATATATACATACATATATATACTTATATACATATATATATATACATACATATATATACTTATATACATATATATATATACATACATATATATACTTATATACATATATATATATATATATATATATACACATACATATATATACTTATATACATACATATATATATATATATATATATATATATATATATATATATATATATATATATATATATATATATATATATATATATATAAATACATACATACATACACACACACACACACACACACACACATATGTATATATATGTATATGTGAGGGGGCAAACTTTTCAAGATGGCTGATGACTATGTTTGCCATTTTGAAGTCGGCCATCTTGGATCCAACTTTTGTTTTTTCAATAGGAAGAGGGTCATGTGACACATCAAACTCATTGGGAATTTCACAATAAAAACAATGGTGAGCTTGGTTTTAACATAACTTTATTCTTTCATGAGTTATTTACAAGTTTTTGACCACCTAAAATAAAATGTGTTCAATGTGCTGCACATTGTGTTGGATTGTCAATGCAAACCTCTTCTCTCACTCTTCACACACTGAAAGCAACACCGCAGGAGAAATGCCAGCACAGGCTTCCAGTATCCGTAGATTCAGGTGCTGCACATCTTGTATCTTCACACCATAGACAACAAAGATAGTGTGGCCATTCTTCATCACTGGAAACCTCAAGGCCACTGGATATTTGACATTGCTACATGATGATGTGTTTCCCTCTTTTTGTACTGAAGCTGGCACGCTCCCTGAGTTTTCCCAGCAAGATGGTGCACCACCACATTATGGGTGTCAGGTCCGAGCATTCCTAGATGAACAGTTTCCTGAAAAGTGGATTGGTCGTTGTGGGCCAGTTGAATGGCCCCCAAGATCTCCCGATCTGACCCCTTTAGACTTTTATCTTTGGGGTCATCTGAAGGCATGGTGTGAAGATACAAAATGTTGTACCCCAACATCGTGGGGATGTTGCATTTTATTTGGAATGGAAATTCAGGCTGATGTCAACAAAATTTCAGCGTCTAATGATTTTACAGCTTGACGTTGTGTAGACGTTATCACTATGACGCCTATCAGATGTTGGAGTTTGGTTGCCATGCCTGATGAATAAATGTCAGTATTTCACGTCAATATGACGTTGGTTTAAGATGTTAGCTCAACGTTGGATTTTGGTCACTTTCCAACACAACCTAAAATCAACCAAATATCAACGTCATTCGATGTCGTTATTGGAGTTCAAAATAACGTTGTCCTTAGACACTGGCTAGACATTGAATTTTGGTCACCTGACATCATCACTTAAATCAAATCTAACATTAGCGTCTTATGACGTTGTGTGTCTGTAACTAAATGCACTACAGAATGTTACGTGTACACACATCCACAAATTACATGTAATACAGCTTAATACTCACTACTCTTTTTAAGTAATATTTTGAGTAATTTTACAACAGATACTTTTACTGTTGCACCCGAAGAAAACCCATGCCAACACGGGGAGAACATGCACACTCCACACAGAAATGCAAACTGACTGAGCCAGGACTCGAACCAGCGACCTTCTTGCTGTAAGGCCACAGTGATAACCACTGAGCCACTGTGCTGCCATAACTGTAACAAATTATTGAAATGTTTTCAAAGTTGGTTCAGTGTATTTTTTTTCAGCGTGTATCGAACGTCACTTCAGATAAGAGCATTTGCTAAGTGAACTGTAAATGTAAAGGCTACAAAATTATGGTCAAAACCAATCAGAGCATGGTGTATTTCTCAATGCTCTGACTGCTGGAATCGAGTACTCCAGAAAACTGTGTTATCAAACCATTTAATGTATAGGCTACTGCTGAGAAAAAAAAATTGCCAGCTTTTCAAAAGGTTTACTCTGATTTGTTGTTTTTCCTCTGGGTATTTTTAATTAAATCATTCTGAAATAGGCGATAAACAGACGAGAGGCGAGCGGGGTGTTTTTAAATGTTGGTGACTGTTCATTAGAAGAGTCAAACAGAGACGTGCTCTAAACGCTCATGCCTGCAGGGACACGTGTGATTGGCATAACCTCCATGTATGTGTGTGTGTGAGAGAGAGAGTTGGAGACACTGCTCATTTTATAAGCCCCTGGCTGAACTAATTATTCTTGACACACTGTGTGCTAATGAGGAAATATGTCAAAGCACAAAGTGACCTGTCGAGCAGTGAGGACACGAGTGTGTGTGTGTGTTCAGACAATGGAGTGTGCCAACCAGGGGTCCTCAAGTCTTTATCTTCAGCCATGATCAAGCTCTCCTGATCGAAATGTCCTCATAATCCAGAAAACATCAGCTGTGTTTAAAAGTGACTTTATACTTTGCTTCCCTGTCAGACTTTGCAGGCAGCATTTATTCATGGAGATGCCTAAAAACACACAAACAAACAAACAAACAAACAAACAAACAAACAAGCAAAAGATTTCAGAAAAAAGGCGCACAATATTGTATTGAGCAAAAGTATTAAGAGGAGAGTTGGAGGAGGCTTTCTGAGACGTCATAAGTGAGTATATAGTCTATATAATTTAGTTATTTTTTTCAAAAAAACAAATAGTCAATCACACGACACACGAGTTCAGCAAACAGCCAATCACATAATTAAAAGAATGTATACATAAATATTTAAATGTAAATTTTAAAGCCTTTATTAATATTAATTGGAAATTCAAAGTTGTTATATATATATATATATATATATATATATATATATATATATATATATATATATATATATATATATATATATATATATAACATTCATTCATTAATTTTCTTGTCGTCTTCTTAATTAATCTGGGGTCGCCACAGCGCAATGAACCTCCAACTTATCCAGCAAGTTTTTATGCAGCGGATGCCCTTCCAGCCGCAACCCATCTCTGGGAAACATACATACACATTCAAACACACACTCATACACTACGGACAATTTAGCCTACTCAATTCACCTGTACCGCATGTCTTTGGACTGTGGGGGAAACCGGAGCACCCGGAGGAAACCCACACGAAGGCAGGGAGAACATGCAAACTCCACACAGAAACACTGAGGTTCGAACCAGCGACCCAGTGACCTTCTTTGCTCAGCTTTGCTGAGCACTAATATATTTGTCACTTTACTCACAGCTGATTGGTCCAATTTGTGTGTGCAATCTCTAACCCAGAAAAAAAATACCTGCTCATGGTGATGAAACCTGATCTAAACACCTTCTTTTTAAAAACTGAAGTAATCAGTGGACTTCTAAGGGTCAGATTGTGAAAATGGCCACATTTCACAACATCCAGACTTCAGCTAAAAAAGATGGAAATAAGCGTTGTGAAATGACGTCTTTTAAGATAAACTAGTTTAGTGTGAAAGTGTTTCACCAAGGTTCACTCAGAGTAAAATGTTTGACCTTGTCACAGCTTTCAACATCGTTTCTGTTAGTGATTATTGTTGAGTTTGTGCTTTAACTTTTTTTTTTTTGGTAAGAATTAAAGTTGGAGATGACTCACACTCCATCCTGGCAGCAAACCGATGTGGATAAGGAGCTATTTTTGCATTAACTTCAGCATCACTACAGTCAATACTATAAAGTATGAAGTAAAGTCTGACTTCTTTGTTTCCCACTCTGTTAATCATTGACTAAATTTAAAGACAAATAGGATGCATTTACGTGGCAACAATGCAGTTAAATTAGTAGAAAAACATCATTTGCTTTTCAGTAAAGTCAGCAGTCTATATATGAAACAGTCCCTTCACATAAAACATTCATCAGTGTATGGATTGAAACCTTAAGTTATTTATTTTCCTTTGGCTTAGTCTTAGGCGTATTTCAGAAATCACCACAGCGGAATGAACCGCTAAATATTTCAGCATATGTTTTAAACAGCGGATGCCCTTCCAGCTGCAAATCATCTAAAATATTGACCTTAAAATGGTGTTTAAAAAATTAAAAACTGCTTTTATTCTAACCGAAATAAAACAAATAAGAATTTCTCCAGAAGAAAAAATATTATCAGACATACTGTGAAAATTTCCTTGCTCTGTTAAACATCATTTAGGAAATATTTAAAACGAAAAATAAAAAATAAATAAATAAAAATGAATAAAAATAAAAGGGGGGCTAATAATTCTGACATATATATATATATATATATATATATATATATATATATATATATATATATATATATATATATATATATATATATATATATTCAGGAATGACACTTTTGTGATATCACTTAACTATCATATCCAATATAAATTACCATAATGTATATACTTATGCTAACATATTAGGCTTTTAATCATACAGTGGATGCTTATGGCCCCTCAATAAGTGTTTTGTTTGCGTTTTGCAAAGTGAGAGACATGATGGATTTCACAATGCTAAACAATAATGACAATAATATCATAGACAATAAAATCTGCACACCTCATGCTTTAAAGATGACCTCTCGTGTTGCTTTTTACAAGATGTCAAATAAGTCTGATGTACCAAGATTGTGTGGGATGTTTTAGCTCAAAATATCATTTTTTTAAAATTAAAATTATAATTATAACTCTTTGAAACTGACCCTTTCAGGCTTTTAGGCTCTGACCCTAATTGTGCTGTTTTGGTGACCGTTGCTTTAAATTCAAATGAGATTGTGCTCTTTTTAGAAGAGGGCGGAGCTACAAACACCTGTGCATCAGCATAGTGGCAAATCCAATGAATAATTATTTTATATTGTAAGTGATGCAGCACCAATATGCATACTCCTGTCCTGTTACTCAGTCAAGACAGGCTTATTTTATTATTATTATAATGAGATCAGCGTTTGTCCCATGGCTCTGTCTACACAGACGTCTACTAGATTCACTGGATGTTTCAGTTTAATCAGCTGATGAGAGGATAAATCAGCGCAGATTAGCACCGCTGTTTCTGATACTGTCAATCACAGGCGTTTGCGCGCTCATCTCAATATTCATGTGTTTTAAATTAATCAGAGAGACTCTTATCCAGAGACGCGTCACATCAGAGGACGTCTGTAACACTTCGGTATCATCAAAAAGAACTCACCAGAGAGATTGAGAGGGAGATGGATGTTTTTAACCATCAAGATGAAGTTTCAAAGTGTTCGTTCATCTAAAAATTACATTGATTTACTCGCCCTCACGTCCTGTGTGACTCACAAAAGAAGTTTGTCGAAATCTCCAAGGCGCCGTTCCTTATTTTTTTGTCAGATTTAGAGCAGTATGATGACAAAAGATGTTCATTTGTGAGAGAATTATCACTTTAATTTCCATAGCTAAAAGAAAGAAACTAACGCCCACACATACTGTACACACAGCATGATATCCTTTAAAAAACACATGGGAAAAATAATGAGAATTAATTCGTCAAAAAATAATTAAACAAACCGAGTGGATGCCTTGTTAAATCTAAAATGAACTCATGAAAAAAATAACTTTAAACTTTAAGGCATTGCAAATCCAATTAGAACCATTTGTTTGGTAAACAACGCAAGTCTCACATAATACATCTGATAAAACACAAACTTCACTGAACATAAATCATATAAACAATTGCATATTATTCAAAAAGTTCATCAATTAATATAAAACCTAAATAGTTATATATTTACACACATATTTACACTCATTTACTTGGACCTAATGATGGGCAGATTCTTTGTTGGACCAGTTATGGTGTAAATAAGTATACTTGATAACAGGGAACAACAGAGATTTATTTAATGTTGCATTTTGTAGCTTTAACGTATATGAAAACGTAGCCAGGAAATAATATGAACCTCTGCTTTAACAGATGTTTTATAGGCATATTGGTGACTGCATTCAAGAAAAATGACAGTAAGAGCTGTGTGATATGACCTGATGCATAAGCACAAATTAAACCCTTATATTCTGCAGTCAACATATGTTTGTTGCCTCATTACAAACATGCACTGCAAATTTCATGTAATATTTTATAAACAAAGATTAATTTAAGGTTTACAATACAAATCTAATTCGAACGACTTGTTTGGTAAACAAACAATCTCATAATAAATATACATTAAGATATATTACATATAATAATGAGTAAATATTTGTATAATATATACTAAATATATATAATGTTTACAAAAATATTACTTTACAAACTGTTTTATAAAGTTGTATTTTGTAGCTTAATGGTCAAGAAAAATGACCATAAGAGCTGTGTGATGACGTGATGCATAAACACAAATTAAACTCTTATATTCAGCAGTCTACATGTGTTTGTTGCCTCATTACAAACATGCACTGCAAATGTTATAAAATATTTTAAAAACAAAGTTTTATTTAAGGCTTACAATACAAATTCAAAGGCGACTAGGTGGCGCAGTAGGTAGTGCTGTCATCTCACAGCAAGAAGATCGCTGGTTCGAGCCTCGGCTGGGTCAGTTGGCGTTTCTGTGTGGAGTTTGCGTTGTCTCCCCGCGTTCGCGTGGGTTTCCTCCGGGTGCTCTGGTTTCCCCCACAGTCCAGAGACATGTGGTACAGGTGATTTGGGTAGGCTAAATTGTCCGTAGTGTATGAGTGTGTATAGATGTTTCCCAGAGATGGGTTGCAGCTGGAAAAGCATCCGCTGCATAAGCGACCCCAGATTAATAAAGGCACTAAGCCGAAAATGAATGAATGAATGAATACAAATCCAATTAGAACGACTTTTGTAAACAAACTAAGCCACATATATTAAATACATATTCAAATATATTACATATTATAATATTAATAATATTGTGTATGAAATGTGCTATATAAATAAACTCGCCTTGCCTAAATACACACACACACACACACACACACACACACACACACACACACACACACACACAAACACACACACACATTCTGCGTTGACCTACCTACTTGTGTATAAAATGTATTCTTGTAAGTGTACTTGACAAAAGGGAATGACAGAGATGTATTTAGTGTGGTATTTTGAAGCTTTAACATATATGAAAACACAGCCAGGAATTAATATGAACCTCTGAATAGACATATTTATTTATCTTTGATTAATAAGGTTTACTGGTGTCTTTTCCTTTTCCGTTTGCATGTTCTCTCTGTGTCTCCCACAGTCCAAACACGTGCGCTAGGTGAATTGGATTAATTAAACTGGCTGTATGTGTGTGAATGTGAGAGTGTATGGGTGTTTCCTAGTACTGGGTTGTGGTTGGAAGGGCTTCCGCTGTGTAAAACATGTCTTGGATAATTTGGCGGAAAGAGATTACTGGGGAAGATGGTAACAGTAAATTGTTGGGAACAAAAATAAAGCGTATTGAGAGTATAATATTGTGTTCCCAGATGTGTAAGAAATACAGTATAGGTCAAAATGATCCTTCATCCCTCGAGCAATTAAGTTTTTTTAATTCCTACTCTCATAGTGGCAGTTGATGGCAATAACCTGGATATTTATTTAGAGTAGTGGAACCATGGTACTCTGTGGGCGTATGCTGCAAATGATTTTTTTTTAAAACTAACTAACTAACTAACTAACTAACTAACTAACTAACTAACTAACTAACTAACTAACCCAGCAAAATCCAGTTAAATTGTTAAATCCAGTTAAATCTGTTAAATCCAGTTAAAATCCAGTTAAATCTGAACTGAGTTAAATTTACTCAGTTCAGAGAGTATTTGGTCCCTCTTTATAATAAGGCAAACAGGTTAGTAATAAGTAAAGCTGCTGTTTGTGGAGTTGATCCTCCGCTGAGACTTTTAGATATCCAATGTATTATATTTCAGCTGATTTCATCTAAGGCTGTGACTGAAGTCAGTTGTAGTTTTGTGTTTCTCTTCTGTGTTTCTGCCTAATAACAACAAGTGTTGATCATCAGTTCTCAATCATCACCTAATTAATCCTTTCATTGTCTCATTAATCTGAGGAAAATTAACTTAATATAGAGAGGGAGCAAATACTGAGTAAGTTTTACTCAGAGAATTTTGCGGTGTATCTTGATTCTCATTACACTGCACCTTTAAGAGAGTGGGACTCATACAAAAGTTTGAATGGATCTTAAAGACAAAAGATTTTAGTATGTAAACCAGAACCTGTGCCAAATTCCCCTTGTCAGTGGAAGATCAATACCCTGAAACAATCGTAAATGGAGCTTACCACTCTTAGCATTGCAATGCTTAACCTTCACGTTGTTTAAGGGTAAATGAATTTCAATTAAATGTAGATTGTTTAAATAGTTTGGTGTCGCGGATCCTGATGTTTGTTTACAGTGGTCCTCTATTTTATTTACATTTCACAATAAGGCTAAATTAAAAAGAAGCTAAGTTTTTGATTCACTTCTCCTGCTTTCATGCATAAGCTCCAGATGATTTCCCTGCAAAAAACACACACTTACCCCAAAGCTCAGTCATCCAGAAGTGTTGTTTGTTCATGCTCACCTGTTGTCTGCTCTCATTATCCATCTGCTGCACCGTCCTGAAATAAACAGTTTCACTTGTACTCACCTGCTATGTTCTGTTCTGTATATATGCTGACATTTATTATAATCGCCTAGTTTTATGATATCCAAACAATAGACAGCACACATCCACCTACAATGTACAATATGCTTTGCAAAAAAAAAAAAAAAACGTTTTCGCCCATAAAATAAACATTTTAGGATGTCTGTATATTTATATAGTGTATAAAATCTTAGTTTACTAATCTTAGAATCTAATTGGTTTCTTAATAAAACATCTAAACAAGACAAAAGTCTATCTGACCTCTAAATCAACCCATCTGTCATTTTAGATGATCTGTGATGCTATTCAGAATAACAGGACAGTAGTATATCTATGTATATCTAGCTTTAAATGTAAAGAGGAACTTCTCAAAATAAAAATACTCTCAAGGTGCAGATAATTAATACGCTTTTGTCTCTAAGTTATAACATTGGCAAATGTTTTGGCACATGCATATGAATATATGAACATCCAACTGCAGGTTTATGTACAGTAATGAAGCAACAGTACTTTCCAACTGTCCACCAACAGAACATAAAGTGCGTAAAGATATACAGCTATAGATGCTAAGATATGATTTATTATTGTGTTTTATAATGTGCAATAGTTATATCATTTATTTCGCTCTCGTATCCCCAGAAATCCGATCAAGTCAGCCTTAGGAGGAGAATGTGAATGATCCGAGGTAATGAAGCCAGTGTTCAGGATGAGCTGGTCTTGAGGCAAATGAAGAAGGTTAATGTTCTGCACAATTCGATTTCTGTCTCCGTCACATGCTTTCTTGAATGGAGATCATTTAGAGGCTTTGTGGCAGACATGATAGCACCATGATATTGGATTCAGGCGAACATTTAAGGGTGGTTACACACTAGAGAGTTAAATCAAAACTGATCAGATAATCAGAACTTATCTATAATCAAAGCTGATGGAGACCAAGGGCCGTCGAAATGCAAAACAGAATTAAAGCAGCTTTACACTTTTATAAAGGCTGTCTATGGGCTTGTTTACACCATGGTCACTTCAAGCGTCTGATCTGTAGTCATTAATGCATCTCTGCTAAACTGAGTCTGATCTTCAAAGCCCATGCTACACTGTAAAATAAAAAAGTCATCTTGGTGCATTGAGTTTAGTCAATTAATTTGTATTGAATTAATTCTGTAAGTTTTCTCAACTTAAAATGTTTAAATGACAAAGCTTAGGAAACGTGTACTGTGGTCAGATCTAACAGTATTTCAGGTATTTTGGGAGAAATGACCGCCGTGTGCTGCAGACCAAGGAAGAAAATGATCAACCAAACTGTTGCCTGCAACAAGTCCAAAAACCAGGTTCTGTCATGGTATGGGATTGTGTCAGTGTCCTTGGCAAAGGTAACTTGCACTTATGTGATGCACCAATAATGCTGAAAGTCACAGAGATTTTGGAGCATGAATAGGCTGCCTTGTTGACAACGTGAAGCTAGTTTGAAGACAAGATAAAGTTTGATGACTTGTTCATGACTTAAAGAAAATTTGATTACTTGACAACTTGAAGCTAATGTTAAAAGACTTGTTGAAGACCTGATGCTAAAATTGAACGACTTGTTGATGACTTAGAGCTAACGCTTAATGACTTGACGACTTGAAGCTAAAGTTTGAAGACTTGTTGGTGATTTAAAGTCTGAATACTTTATGACTTGAAGTTAAAGTTGGATGACTTGAGGATAAAGTTTGATGACTTGTAGATAAAGTTGGATGACTTGTTGATGACTTAAAGCTACAGTTTGATGACTTGACAACTTGAAGCTAAAGTTTGAAGACTTGAAGCAAAGGTTTGATGACTTGTTGACAATTTGAAGCTAAAGTTTGAAGACTTGTTGTGACTTCAAGTCTGAATACTTTATGACTTGAAGCTAAAGTCTGAAGACTTGTTGAAGACTTATAGCTAAAGTTGGATGACTTGACATCTTGAAGCTAAAGTCTGACAACTTGATGACTTTTTGAAATCTGTTGACTCTGGACTTAACTTGGACTTGCCTGTCTCAACTCTTGAAAAGCGTCGAGAATTACTTGTTTCCTTATTTGCTAGCTGATCTCACCTTTGTGATTTTTGTGATGCCTTTTAATCTTAGCTTAATGCTTATAGAAATGCACCACATCCAGAACTGCGAGCTAATGGTTTGACTGCATTGTTTCTGTCTGGGATTTTCACTGGTGGTTTCAAATATTCAGTTCCACACAGTTTTCCTACATCTCAGAGCTCTGTTGCCCAGGTCTGTGTGATGGAAACAGATGTTCGTCTCCCCTGAGAGCTCTTAATGGACACAGCCTTAAATGAATGCAAGTTAATTGCGGTTTGGTACTTCAACCCTCCTTAACGATCATTAATCAGCAACACCAGGCAACGGGTGTGATTATGTGGCACTTAATGTGATTGAGGAGTAAAAATAGGAACTACTTTGACTTGGAATATTATAACATGAGTTGCAGAAACCTTAATTCTGACTCTTTACTTACTTTAACCCTGCTGTTGTCCTAGAATTCTGTATAGCATACACTGTTCACCCTTCGGGTCATACCATAACCATCATGTCAGTTGTCACTGATACCTTGTACATTGTCATGGGTCAGAGTTTGGCATGTTGGTACATCCAGGCATTGAACTTTCCTAGAGCCACAGATTTGCCAGTTGTACTAAGCCAGGCAGTAAGGTTTCTCCTGCTGTTGTAGCAGTAGCAGGGAACTCTTGTCCAGACTCTTGACCATTTCTTTCTATCATTGTTAGAATCTGTGTCCTCCAGGGTAAAGTGGCACTCTTCTTTAGCACCAGAGACCTGGACTTAATTTTTATCCAGGAAATTAATTTAGCTTTTCTTGCCCTTCTTAGGTTCATCTGGAAAGTGTCTCTTTGATTGTCCACGAGTGCCAGATCTATACTTGGATCCTCTACATTCCACCACCGATGATTTGGCAATCATGGCCAACGAGACGAGAAGTACTGAGATATAACCATATCCCCAGTAATTATTCCCTTCTCCAATCAAAGCCAGGCAGATGCTAGTGATCCTGAGGAGACTCTTCAAACTAATTGTTGTAGTAGGTCAGAATGATGTTCCTAATCATCTCTGGGAGATTATGATTAGAATACATTATGTAGTATACAGGCACAGAACCCAATAGGGCAGGATCACTAGGCACAATGTCATATTAAGTGTTAGATAGTTTGCTGTAGTAAACTAAAAGATTTGTAATCAATCATGTACAAAAACTTACATTATTTCTAACATCAATAATACCATCAATTGTCTTGGTTATGCTTGTAAGCTTAGTTCCATAAAGGAAACAATCGAGATTTTTTTGTCCAACATGTGGGTATATAACGTCTTAGTTCCCTCTTTCAGAAAATGAGGGTTACATATGCAAACGAGGGTTTTCCTGTAAGTCGACCACCACAAGCTACGTCTGATTCAATTCAATTCCTCTTTATTTCTTTTTTTTTTATTCTGATAAATAAATGGACGAAGCCGAAAGAAAATTAATAAATTAATGAATTATGATGTCAGAAGAAGCAAATAAAACAATTTCACGGTGCTTTTTGAGCTTGAGATGTCACTGTATTTAGTCATTGTAGAGAAAGAGCAGCTATCTTTGTGTTGCACAGAGTAACAGGGAAAAGGCATCCGGGATTGGAACAACATGAATGTACAGTAAGTAAATAATGACTTTCACCCTGTTTTTCTACCCCCTTTATTCCTTCTCTTTCAGTTTCTCCATGTGCATCTAAACTGTTGTTAGAGCGGTTGCTGTTGTAAGTAATTGCTGTTATTTCTGTGAATATGGCAGTCATAAAGCTGCTTTTTGCTGTGAAATTGCGGGAATGTAACGATCAGTTTTTAGCAATGCTGCAGATGTGCTTTTATGACCGACTCGTGTGTGAAACGTGTCTGTCTGAGCGCAGGAACAGGTATAATTACTGCCTGATTCAACTACGAGGCAAAGTACAGCCAATAATAATATTTCTCTTGCCTTTTTAGACAACAATACGAAGCGGGATCTTGGTAAACAGACAGCTTTTGATTTGCATTTCTAATGTATTCTTTTGTCGTCCCACAGATTATTCTGAAGCAAAGGATTATGGGTTGTCTTGTTGTTGTTATTGTTGATTTCCCTCTGTGTATTTGATCAGCTGGGCTGAACCCTCACGCAAAAGCACAACAGTCCGATTTACCATTGTGAAGCTTCTCCAAATGAAACGTCCATTATTGGTGATTTATTACTGTTTCTTGTTCGGTTTAGCTCCTGTATTCTCTGAAAATGAGAGTTTGTTTATTAGTTTGTTATGATGTCTTCCCACATCAGTTCATTTTACATGCCCCAGTGATCAATTGATCTTTTTTCTGTATTTAATTAATTGTTTTTGTCATAACATTTGTTGCCTGACTGATTCTTTCTTCTAGTGCAGACAAAGAAAGCAGAACGATTCGTTTAATTTGAATGAATCTTTTAGGTTACTCAAGAACAATGAGTCCATAAAGGGAATGATTTGTTTGGTCATTGTGCAGGTAGACGAGAAGTTTTAGTTTCTTTTTCGAGGCACCTATTGGGTTTAAGTCATTCATTCATCACATGAAAGAAAAAAAGACAAAAGATTTGATTCATTAATCTCTCGAGTCCTCAGTTTGAATCAGTTGTTCATCAAGTGAAAAGCAGAAGCCAAAATATTTGATACATTAATTTCTTGAGTCTTCAGGTTAGGGTTGTTTGTTTATCACTTGAAAACAGAGGACACAAGATTTGATCTGTTCATCTCTTGAGTCCTCAGGTTTGAGTTGTTTGTTCATCACGTGTAGGTCTAGCAGGAGCACTTTTAGCTTAGATAAGCATAAGTTATTGAATCGGATCAGATCATTAGCATCCTACTAACCACGCACTGGTCTTTTAACAGTAGTAAACATTATACTTTTAATAATAGTACCTTAGAAATGTACTATTACTATGTACTGTATTGTTTGGCATCATTCATTCATTCATTTTCTTTTCGGCGTAGTCCTTTAATTAATCTGGGGTCGCCACAGTGGAATGAACCGCCAACTTATTCAGCGTTTGTTTTTACGAAACGAATGCCCTCCCAGCTGTAACCTATTTCCGGGAAACATCCACTCATTCACACTCATACACTACGGACAATTTAGCCTACCCATTTCCCCATAGCGCATGTGTTTGGACTATGGGGGAAACTGGAACACCCGGAGGAAACCTACGCGAACGCGGGGAGAACATGCAAACTCCACACAGAAACGCAGCAAGGCTCGAACCAGAGACCTTCTTGCTGTGGGGCAACAGCACTACCTACTGCGCCACCGCATCGCCTTGTTTTGCATCGCTAATCATGATTTAGAGTCAGAACTCTCTGTGTTACTCTGTGCTGTGTGATAGATGTGTTGTAGTGATGTGTTGTTGTTTGTCACCGATGAGAGCAAATCATCCAGAGACAGCCATGCATTAATATCTCAGGAAGCAGAGAGAAGAGGAACAAGACAAACATGAGCTCATGCTGTGACTGACACCACATTAAGCCAGCTGACCGCAGATGCAGCTCCTACATCCCGAGAGCTACAACTGCTATATGAATTTAAAGGGGACCTGTTATGCATAAATCACTTTTATAAGGTGTTCGAACACAGTTGTGTGGCAACAGTGTGTGGATATAAGCAGCTTCTAATGGTAAAAATTGTATTAATTTTATTTGTTATAATCAGAATTGATGAAAACGTCTGCAGAAACACTTTGATTGACATTCTCCCTTCGTGCGTGTCATCAGAGGGGGAAAGCCCCACCTACTAGTCATTATCTCTCCCTTATTAGCATATGACATTAGTCTTGTTTTTGAATCTGCCACTATGCTGACACACAGGCATAGCTCCGCCTTCTTTTGAAAAGAGCACAATCTCATTTGAATTTAAAGCGACAGTCACCAAAACAGCACAATTAGGATAAAAGCCTGAAATGGTCAGTTTCAGAGAGTTAGAGAACATTAACTGTGGTATTTTAAGCTAAAACTTCAGACACACAACACACACACACACACACACACTCTAGAGACATCAGAGATAGGGCAATAGGTCCCCTTTAAGGATGGTATACACCAAGGCAACACCAAACAACTTGCGCCGACACAACTCACTACTGGTATCGTCTGGTCTATCCCAGCCCTGTTTAGGCTATGTGAAAAATTCCATCAATCTATCCCAGCTTATTCCCTTGATTAATTAGGGGTCGCCACAGCAGAATTAACCACCAACTTATCCAACACATGTTTTACACAGTGGATGCCCTTCCAGCCTCAACCCAACACTGGGAAACACCCATACACTTGTGCATTTACACATACACTACGGCCAATTTATTTAATCAATTCCCCTATAGCGCATGTGTTTGGACTGGGGGAAACCAAAGCACCCGGAGGAAACCCACGCCAACATGAGGAGAACATGCAAACTCCACATAGAAATGCCAACTGACCCAGCTGGGACTCGAACCAGCAACCTTTTTTGCTGTGAGGCCACAGTGCTGCCCATTAAATAAACAATCATTAATAAATACTTTTAAAATATATATATATATATATATATATATATATATATATATATATATATATATATATATATATATATATATATATATTACTCGAATACATAAAAAAAAATCAGCCTTTTTGTTCTTTTTCTTAGTTTTTTTCCCCAGTTTTGAAGATGCTCCAATACAATTACTATGTTTTTCTGTGTGCCCTCAAAGAAAATAATCTTCTTGATGCATAAATTGTCGAATCCTTTTCTCTCAATATCCTGCTCCAGAAATGATGCCCTCGCAACACTTCTGATTGAGTCAGAAAAGAGATCCAGTTCCCACGCTTCAAATTCTTTTGAAGAAAATGCTAATGTGTTTTTTTTTCCCTACAAATGCTGACGCATAAAAGTTGATGACTCATGGTACGTTTAATGGATTACTAATGTTGAATAAGCGCTAACCCTCACAGAAAAATCTTTGATATTGCTTTTTTGAAGTTTCTGATATATTGGTTAACTCTGCATTGCAGTTTTGAATGCTCTGTTATGATAGACACACAAATGCTCTATTAGTGTTAAATTGATTGAAGTAAATACTGCAACTGTGGCTTTTCATCAGTCAGATATTAAAGGTGCAGTAGGTGATTGTCTTGAAAAAACGTGTTGTTGTGCTGGTTGAAAGTTTCTTCACAATAACAAAAATTAAATACATATTTGCAAAAAAAATATTGAAATATCGATATTTTGATAAGATAATCAATTCTAGAACATACAAAGTTGGTATTGGAGATATCAATATTTTATTATTGATCCGCACATCACTAACCCACTCCCCTCCTTCACCACCCATCACCACTCTCAGTCCTCACCCCGCGCTTAGGGTCAGTTATTGTATTAACCATCAGAAAACTAACAGAAACAAACACTGCACACAGTTGGCTATACTGTGGTGTTGTTGTGAAAATGAACTTTAACCTTTTATTCCCCACAGCCGGATCTCTGGCTAATTCTCAGTAATAGTAATCTTTGCATCATGATCAATCCCATGATCCTTCGCACTCCGCTAGTGTCTGAAGGGAAAGGCACGTCATATTTGGCGATGTGCTTTATTGCTTCAAGGACGAATCGTTTATTTGACTCTGAGTCGACTAAATATACTCAATAGTTTTACAGACGGTGCATGGTGCACTTTCACATTTCTACCCCACCTGGATGCTTCATTCACTCACTTGCATGTAAGCTCATTTTCAAAAACGCATAATAGGGGCTCTTTAAACTTTTTCTGCGTGATGCGTCACGTCATGGCATCCAAACAGCTTATTAAGTTAAAATAAGCTTATTAAGTACAAAACGTTTAAAGCAATATTTAAATTGTAAAAATGCTTTTCCTACTGTCATGTAAAGGGGACGTTGACAATAGACTGCAGAACCAAACATAGGTTTATTAACAAGAATGGTCAGACAGGCAACAGGCAACAGTCAACACGGGCAAATGGGTATATGCAGATCATCCCAAAGGCATGGACAGGCATATGGTCATTACAGGCAGCAGATAAAATAAACATTAAAACGATGCAAAGGTCTGCAACGGAAAGACAAAGCAAGGCAAAAATGCATCGTAATGTTCACAAGACTCAGCAAAGTATGTGTGTGTGTGCTGTATTTAAAGTTCATGTAATTAGATCCTCCAGCTGTGTGTGTTGGTGTGTGTAATCAATGGAATGAGGAACCGGTGTGTGTGAGCGGTGCATGACTGGATCTGTAGTCCATAGATTTGTAGTTCTTTGGTGATCTGTGTTTTTTTTCCAGCGATCTGCAAGGAGACACTTTGATTTTTTAGTCTTGTTTCTAGTACAAATATCGAAATCAAGAAGGATTTTATAGACAAGCAGAAAACATTGTCTTGTTTTCAGAATTAACAGGCCAAAATTAAGTGAGTTTTTCCTTAAAACAAGCAGAGTAAACTGCCAATGGGGTAAGTGAAAAATCTTGTCAACAGGAAATTTTTATTTATTTTTTTAATAAAAAAAAATTTCAACATCATTGGCAGATTATGTTGCTTGTTTTAAGGAAAAACTCTTTTAATTTCAGCATTTTATTTCTAAAAAAGCAAGACAGTATGTTTTGCTTGTCTAGAATGCTTGATTTTAAAATGTATTGATATTTTGACTAGAAACAAGTGTTGTGCTTGTCATTTGTGCACTTGATATTGTGGGAAATGCATAAACCATAATATTTGTATTCCTTTTTTAATTGTTTATTAATGTATTAAAATCAAATTTTGTTATGATCTTTCTGGACAAATTCAGAATTGGATCTTTAAATTGAGAATATATAGTATTAATAAAAACAGCAGTAGGGTGTACCAATGCTAAATATGAGATATAGCCCAGAGACGGTCTCTGCAAGGTAATGGAGCCTAAAGCCGTACAGAAACTCCTTGCGAACGCAGCTGGGTGTAGATAGCTTTTCCAAGTATTTTTGATTCTGATTGTGGATTTTAAGTAGCGCAATAATTAATCAATTCACATGAATATAAATTGGGTGTCTTTAAAGGGGTTTAATGACTGCCAGCTTGAAGCTTTTGAGAACGTGTCCGCAGTGGTGATTGTATTCAAATGGCATTGAGGGATCCCAGCAGAGGTTTGGTTGAGAAAGCACAGGCCTGGGGCGCTTTTAAAGGTCACCCAAAGCTGAGCTATTGGATTTTTTTCTGACCCGCTGCTCTGCGCCGAAATAATCACAGACCTCAGGCAGCAGGAGTCGCACCAGTGCCTTCACACCTGACCTGGCGTTTGCGTCCAGAAAGTCGACAAGGAGAGAGAAATGTCATTCAATGAATAAATGAATAAACACAAGGAGTGATAGTGAATGAAACAAAGGACTCTTTTCACATTTACGGGTTTCTCAGTAGCAGAAATCGTCATAGTTGATAATCTTAACATGCATTCAGGAGAGCACAACAATCATATTAGCTGAAATAATAAAAACTGAGAAAAACTCAGGAAGGTGTTATCAAGACTTTCAGAAAAAGCAAAAACAATAGTGTGAGACTGATAACAGCATACAGAAGACAGACCCCCAAGTTTTTCGCAATTCCGCGATCGTTGAATCCAAAGCAAGATTAACAAAAAGTCGCAAATTTTTCTGATCCTGCAAAACTCTTAAATAAACACAAAATAATTGCAAAAAATTTCAATAATCTTATAAAACATTCAATTCTAAACCATATAATCTAATTAAATTTATTTCAGTTTGTTGCATATGCAGCGCACGCGATGCATTTGAGTGTCTCCCGGAAAATGACGTCTCACCTGTGCTCTCAAAATCCTAACATTACATGAGAGTGGGGGGGGGGGGTGTTTTGCAGCCTGTACAGTAAACGGATGAAGCGCAAGGGATTTACAAGTCAATGCAAAGATTCGATTAGAGATCCTGTGGCGTAAATTGGGCATTTTTTGCTCTTCAGACTACAAAAGAAAGTGGGAGCAAACATCTAACAAACGGAGTAATGGGACAGACTGAAAAGCAAACAGCTTACAATGATGGAGATTTGTTGAAGGATGATGGCTGTTGGACATGACTAAATGGAGAGATGTTATTTGTGCTTTACATATGTGGCTGGTTGTTTTATGGCACGCTTAAAGTCGATAAATGTTTTAGTTTCCCAGCAGTTAACGAGAGAAAATGCTTCCCTGCCATTGACAAGTTTTCAGGAATTTTTCCCAGTATTTCCTATAATATTTTTTCTTTCAGAGAATAATATTTGCTTTATTTTAGCTAGAATAAAAGCAGTTTTTAATTGTTTTAAAGCCATTTTATTGTCAATATTATTACCCCCCTTAATCTATAATTGTGTTGGATTGTCTACAGAACAAACCACTGTTATACAATGACTTGCCTAATTACCCTAACTTTACCCCAATCAAATTAAAGTGCCTTTAAATGTCACTTTAAGCTGAATATTAGTGTCTTGAAGAATATCTAATCTAATATTATATGCTGTCATCATGGGAAAGGGAAAATAAATCAGTTATTAGAGATGAGTTATTTAAACTAATATGTTTAGAAATGTGTCTTGTTTCCATTAAACAGAAATGGGGGGAAATATACAGAAAGGCTAATAATTCAATAATTCATAAATCAACCTTTAAAATAATTATTAAATATTTATTTTGTGCTGAACAAACTTCACAATAAAAGTGTGCATGTTAAGCTCAATTCTTTTGTTCTCTGTTGGCGTTTGATTCTAGGTCTGCATTGACCATACTAAACTCCCACCCCGATGACATTCTCCATTTTAACAAGCTCCCATTTACACCAGCTTGGTCATCTTGTCCCCTGTTGAAATGCATTTCTGAAAGCACAATGGCTCTTGAGCCGCTCTTGCTGAGAATAGGGCTCAGTGTTCATTCTCTGCTGTCCAATATACACCGTCTGCACCATAATGACTCTGTGAATCTTTTTTCTTTGCTTTCTCCCAAAACAAAATCGATTGTGCCCTTCACCTCTTCTCCACTTCTTTCTCCTGAATATTCAGCCTTTTGTCTTTCCAGCTGGACATTTATTCTAGGCTCATAGATTGGTTTCCACTGTTCTGGGTAAAGTTTGACCCCTAGGTGTGTGATTCAGCTAGCTAACTACTTAACTTTCTAAATCTCGACATCAGTCAAAACAAGGAGGTCATTGGGTCAGACCATGTTCTCAACTGAATAAAACAATGCTTTAAGTTCAGGTTAGATTACGTCTTTCTGAATGTGGAGTGTAAACGCCATGCTCAGCTCTTAATAATTTAATGAATCAGCACTCTTTTAACAAAGTCTTTTTTTTTACGTGGTATACTCACGTGGTTAGCTCAGCTGAATTTAATTATTGAGGATCTGACATGATCCAGGATAGTTCTGTTCTTCAAAACTCATCCAGGAGTTATTGTCATAGCAATATATCTGTAAACTGAAACCATCTACAGTATAAAGAGGATTATATTGAGTAATTTTATGTAAAAATGACAATATAAGCAAATAATAATATTGCAATACATTTTAAGAGCACTAAATCAGATTAAAAAAATGCACTTTTTTGACTGGAAATGACACAGGCTTCTCCCAGATAATAAGACAATGTACACTACCTGACAAAAGTATTGTCACCTATCCAAGTTTTAGGAACAACAAATAATAACTTGACCAAATGATCTGAATTCTAATGGATCAGACCAATCACAACAGACTGGGTTATCAGACCAATCACAAAAGACTGGGTCATCAGACCAATCACAACAGACTGGGTCACCTGACCAATCACAACAGACTGGGTCACCTAACCAATCACAACAGACTGGGTCATCTGACCAATCACAACAGACTGGGTCACCTGACCAATCACAACAGACTGGGTCACCTAACCAATCACAACAGACTGGGTCACCTGACCAATCACAAAAGACTGGGTCATCAGACCAATCACAACAGACTGGGTCACCTGACCAATCACAACAGACTGGGTCACCTAACCAATCACAACAGACTGGGTCATCTGACCAATCACAACAGACTGGGTCACCTGACCAATCACAACAGACTGGGTCACCTAACCAATCACAACAGACTGGGTCACCTGACCAATCACAAAAGACTGGGTCATCAGACCAATCACAACAGACTGGGTCACCTGACCAATCACAACAGACTGGGTCACCTGACCAATCACAAAAGACTGGGTCATCAGACCAATCACAACAGACTGGGTCACCTGACCAATCACAACAGACTGGGTCACCTGACCAATCACAACAGACTGGGTCACCTAACCAATCACAACAGACTGGGTCACCTGACCAATCACAACAGACTGGGTCACCTAACCAATCACAACAGACTGGGTCACCTGACCAATCACAAAAGACTGGGTCATCAGACCAATCACAACAGACTGGGTCACCTGACCAATCACAACAGACTGGGTCACCTGACCAATCACAACAGACTGGGTCACCTAACCAATCACAACAGACTGGGTCACCTGACCAATCACAAAAGACTGGGTCATCAGACCAATCACAACAGACTGGGTCACCTGACCAATCACAACAGACTGGGTCACCTGACCAATCACAAAAGACTGGGTCATCAGACCAATCACAACAGACTGGGTCACCTGACCAATCACAACAGACTGGGTCACCTAACCAATCACAAAAGACTGGGTCATCAGACCAATCACAACAGACTGGGTCACCTGACCAATCACAACAGACTGGGTCACCTGACCAATCACAAAAGACTGGGTCATCAGACCAATCACAACAGACTGGGTCACCTGACCAATCACAACAGACTGGGTCACCAAACCAATCACAACAGACTGGGTCATCAGACCAATCACAACAGACTGGGTCACCTGACCAATCACAACAGACTGGGTCACCAAACCAATCACAACAGACTGGGTCATCAGACCAATCACAACAGACTGGATCATCAGACCAATCACAACAGACTGGGTCACCAAACCAATCACAACAGACTGGGTCATCAGACCAATCACAACAGACTGGGTCATCAGACCAATCACAACAGACTGGATCATCAGACCAATCACAACAGACTGGGTCACCTGACCAATCACAAAAGACTGGGTCATCAGACCAATCACAACAGACTGGGTCACCTGACCAATCACAACAGACTGGGTCACCAAACCAATCACAACAGACTGGGTCATCAGACCAATCACAACAGACTGGGTCACCTGACCAATCACAACAGACTGGGTCACCAAACCAATCACAACAGACTGGGTCATCAGACCAATCACAACAGACTGGATCATCAGACCAATCACAACAGACTGGGTCACCAAACCAATCACAACAGACTGGGTCATCAGACCAATCACAACAGACTGGATCATCAGACCAATCACAACAGACTGGGTCACCAAACCAATCACAACAGACTGGGTTATCAGACCAATCACAACAGACTGGGTCATCAGACCAATCACAACAGATTAGGCCATGGGAACAATTACCACAGATTACTGTCACGGAAATAAGGGCTTTGGAGAATAAATTGCAAACAAATAATTTGGGAGGCATTAGGATATCCATCCATCCATCCATCCATCCATCCATTTTTTTTTTTCGACTTAGTCCCTTTATTAATCTGGGGTCGTCACAGCAGAATGAACCAGCAACTAATACAGCATATGTTTTGTGCAGTGGATGCCCTTCCAGCTACCCATCACTGGGAAACATCCATGCACACTCACTCACTACAGACTATTTAGCCTTCCCAATTCACTTATAGCGCATGTCTTTGGACTTGTGGGGGAAACCCACATGAACACGGAGAGAACATGCAAACTCCACACATAAATGCCAACTGAACCAGCTTTTATACCTTTACCTTTACCTTTACCTGAACCTTTATAACAACAATAAAATCCTGCATTTATTTGTCTGCTTTTGCTGTTAAGCATTCAGCAGTTTGTTGCGGATGTACAAATAAATAGATATTTTACTGCTGTTCAATGCTTTAAACGCTTTCTAGTGTCTGAATTTGGCTCATCTGCTCCTCCACTGTGTATCAGTCAGTCATGACAGTATTTGTATATGCCTAGGCCTTGCTTCTGAATTAATAATAATGAATGGAAATGCTTAAAAAACAACCTTTTGTCAATTAATCATTTTAATCAACCAATTAAATGTCATTTAAAGTTATATATCAGTCTACGATGCAATCAAGCAACGTGATGTGGCATGACAAAACTCGATCACTCCCATTCTAATCAACAAGGCGGTGTAGATAATGGTCACGCTTGCTTGCAGAGCAGACAGATTCATACATTATAATAAGAGCATCCTGATTGGTCACATCACTCAGGAGCGGCAGATGAATTGGTGTCTGCATTGTGGTGAAGGACGTTTGGTGGTGATGGCTGTGACTTCAATGATGATGGAATACCTCATGAATAATAATTGGGTCATGCACAAATAATTTAACATGCTATTCTACTGTTGCCAATGATGTATTGGTTTAGTATTGGGGTCTGAAATAACAGAGCTGGTGTCTGTTTTCATAAACAAATGATTCTTGTAATAAATACTATAATGTTTTAAAGCTATAATAAAGTATATTATACGGTAAGTATTATTATATTTACAAAATGTTCTTAATACCGCAATATCAAACTACAGTATTGGGTAATTGGTTTATATTACTATATTTCTTGTATCACCAAAGCAGCTATAAAATTAACATCTCAACTTACAAACATATCTGTCGAATTTCACATTACACATGATAAATTCACAAAGGTTTCAATGAAACTTACATTATGCCTCTTCGGGTGGTTCTGAATACATTTTAATCTGTAAATCCTGCATTTTGCGTTGATGCAAAATCAAAACAGAAAATCAACAGATCAATCACTACAGTCTGGGTCATCAGACCAATCACAACAGACAGGGTCATCGGTCCAATCACAACAAACTTAGTCATCGAACCAATCACAACAGGCAGGGTTATCAGACCAATCACAACAGCCAGGATCATCGGTCCAATCACAACAAACTTAGTCATCCGACCAATCACAACAGGCAGGGTTATCAGACCAATCACAATAGCCTGGGACATCAGACCAATCCCAATTGACTGGGTCATCAGAACAATCACAACAGACTGGGTTATTAGACCAATCACAACAGACAAGGTCATCAGACCAATCACACTAGCCTGGGTCATCAGACCAATCACAATAGACTGGGTCATCAGAACAATCACAACAAATAGGGTTATCAGACTAATCCGAACAGACTGGGTCATCAGACCAAACACAACAGACAAGGTCATTAGACCAATCACACTAGCCTGGGTCATCAGACCAATCACAACAGACTGGGTCATCAGACCAATCACAATAGACTGGGTCATCAGACCAATCACAACAGACTGGGTCATCAGACCAATCACAACAGACTGGGTCATCAGACCAATCACAATATTCTGGGTCATCAGACTAATCAAAAAAGTCTTGTTCATTGGACCAATCACAACAGACTGGGTCATCAGACCAATCACAACAGACAAGGTCATTAGACCAATCACACTAGCCTGGGTCATCAGACCAATCACAACAGACTGGGTCATCAGACCAATCACAACAGACTGGGTCATCAGACCAATCACAATATTCTGGATATGTCCTACATAAATAACACGTTTAATATACACTTTAGAATAAATCACTGCATGTTAATGTCAGTCATTTGCAAGATCTTTTTTTTAAGCGTGACCTCCAACAGCTCAGTCTTTTTGAATATTCCTATAATCTCCTATTATATTGTTCTCCAAGATCTTTGTGCAAAAACATTTGCAAACTGTTGTTATCATTCTTTATTTTTCCATGTCAATGACACAATGCAGTATTGTCAAAAAATGTGCTTTTCAATGAACAATGTCCTTGTTAACCTCTGATAACTGTATCTATTCAGTGCTACTGACTGATTTGATTGCAAACATGAGCTTTAAAACCAATGAAAATGTACAAATTAAATAGAAAAACTAATAAACCGCAGATGTCAAACTCTCTGTTTGAAAATAATGGGCTGATTTTTCATTGCCACTGTTTAAAAGCAGCTCTTTGTCTTTATCCAGCTACAGCTCTTTCCATTAGACATATGAGAACAATTAGTGCTCAGTATTGTATTGTTTGAGGTTTAATCTTAAAGTAGCTTTGTAAGCACTTCTGCTATTTAATTCCTTTTTATTTAATTACATTTTTTTTACAGTAAAGATGCAATCCCAAGTAAACCAGACCACTTCTTTAATGAACACTTCTGAAGTCCTGATAACTTTCCAAAGATTACCAATCTAATAATAATCCACAATTCACACACACATTTCTGAATTTAGCCAATAAACAATCATTAAAAAAAAAATACCAAAAACTTTCTGTAAATATGTTAGTCTTGTCAATGTTGTGCTTTGGTTTAACTTATGTCATCTCTGCCAACAAGCTTATACTGACACAGATAAAGTCTAAATGATTCGCCCTCCTGTGCTTCGGTTTCCCCCACAGTCCAAACACATGCGCTATAGGGGAATTGATTAACAAAATTGGCCGTATTGTATAAGTGTGAATGAGAGTGTATGGATGTTTCCCAGTGATGGGTTGCATCTGGAAGGGCATCCGCTGCGTAAAACATGTGCTGGATAGGTTGGCGGTTCAATCCGCTGTGATGACCCCTGATAAATAAAGAGACTAAGCCGAAAATAAAATGAATGAATAAATGAAAGCTTAATCGCTAATTAATCAACACATTAAACTTATGAGGGAATTTGTGGAAGAAATTGTTGAGTGTACTCATTTTGGTTAAGGCTAATATGCTATATTTCATGTCCCTACTGAAAAAAACCCCAGCCTAAACCAGCCTAAGCTGGTTGGCTGGTTTTAGCTGGTCAATCAGGCTGGTTTTAGAGGGGTTTTGGCCACTTCCAAGCTGGTGTCCAGCCATTTCCAGCCTGGTCTTAGCTGGTCGGGCTGGAAGATGGCGAGCTAAAACCAGCTTGACCAGCCTAGCCAAAACCAGCTATGTCCAGATCAAACCAGGCTGGTCACGCTGGTTGTAGCTGGTTTTAGCTGGTCATTTTCCAGCCTGACCAGCTAAGAGCAGGCTGGAAATGGATGGAAACCAGCTTGGAAGTGGCCAAAACCCCTGTGCCAAGCTGGTTTTTCAGCAGGGGTTGACTTCACAAAACTTTTACTCTGCATACTTTATTGTTTGAGTCTTCTAAAAAGCATTTGAGAAATCGCAAAGAAAGAAAAAGTTTGACCTTGGTGTTGAATTACAGCATCTGACTGGGAGAGCTAAGAGCTAATGCTAACTAGCCAAACATTGACCTTTTTAAGGCTGCAAATTGTTTAAATGTCAATAGGAAATGGCATGAATTTACACTGAAAGAAATCCATAGCACAAGCCAATGACGAAAGATGTATGAAAGGACAGGTTTTCTTAAAAACATGTCAGATCAATGTTTTCAGTGTTGTGTCTGAGGGCAGGCGAGGCATTAGACGAGGTGTTGAGTGTTTTATCATTTTCTGCTAAGGAAGCAGGTTCTCTCTGCTGAGATCATTTCGCTGTTCTAATTAAAGGGCTTTAGGAAAGAGCAGCCGAGTGGAACAGGTTTCCATTTTAAACGCCAGGTGTTATTAATCTTCCCCTGGCTCAGCTGGGTTTGTGTGCATGCATGTGTATGTTATAAAGCATCTCGTGCCCTGACCTCAAGAAAGCCGTCTGAGCGACCGCTCTAAAAGCACATAAAAAGGTTTCAAATTGATTTTTATTCTCATCACATGGCAGCTTTGTACTTCTGTAACTGTGGTCTCTTTATCACCATCTGTGGTTTAAAAAATTTAATTGCATGTCACCGAATTTTACACTACTTAAAGGCTGATTTATACTTCTGCATCAAGCTCACACATATGCTACGGCGCAACCTGTGCGTTAATGCATTGCCCTACGCTGACGTGCACCTCTCAAAAAATGTAACTACACTTCACAACTACGCGTAGCGCAAGCTCTGTGATTGGTCGGCTTGGTATCGCTGATGAGTCTGGGCGGGACCGAGAGCTGTGCGAGCCCGATGGAGCAATTGTTTACAAGTGTGGAGTCCCGTGAAGGAGCTCTGGATGGAAAGTTTTGTTTTGTGTTTACCTCATGGTTAAAGTTGTTGCACGTCCGCCGGTTCCTGCCTCAAAATGAGCGAGTTTGAGCCACTTGTACATTCAGGAAGTGTTCAGAAAAAACAAAAACACCAGCAAAGAAACTCGACACAGAGGAACATTTACACATCACTGCCCACTAGCGTTTTGGAAGTGTTAATGCAGACCGACTGAGACAGCGCAGAAGTATAAATGCACAGCAACGCGCGTTGCATGCACCATGGGTTACGCCGGTCACTGGACGCAGAAGTATAAACCAGGCTTAGACTGAACTAGTGATGTGTGACACCACTGGTTTCCTGTCCGATCTGATACCAAGTAAAATGAAGGTGATTATCAGTGATACCAACCTGATACTGCCCAAAAATGACTGTTTGGGAAATTAAAGTAACAAGTAGTGTACCTAAAAGTGTCACTTTATACTGAATTATCATACAAAAAAAAAGAGCCAACTTACATATTTATTGACAGCATCTGAGCATATATATCTTAAAGTTCCTGCCTGGATATCTTAAAAAAGCATTCAGACTTGTTCGTTTAGTTATTCTGATTCCCCTGAAAGTGTTATGAACCTTTTTCCGTTGTTTTATTATTGTAACAAAAACCCAAGACCCCAAAATACAGCCCCATTGCCGCACTTTCACCCTCTGGATAGTGCCTGCCTACTCCTCCTAAGGACTCTGAAAGCGATGTCTATCTCGCCCTAGCAGACCCTGTGCCTCTCCTTTTCTTCTCTTCTGACCGCCTAGTCATGATGTTGTCATATTCTGTCTTGTGATTTATATGTAGATGTTTGATTAGGTTTGTGGTATTACCACAGTTCCTCACTGTTTTGTTGTATGCGTCACAAACTTCTTCGCTTGAGTTTTTGGAAGTGCTCCACAAATACCTTCACTTGCGGTCACCCATTTCCAATGATAGCATGACTTAACAACATGAGTGGCTAGCTAGCGTGCTCTGCAGTTGTACAGTGCCATATTACGCACATGACTTGGCAAGTGGAAGAACAAGTAGTTCCGACTATGTTGGCACTATTCAGATAAACTAGGGTAATTGTGGTTACTTTCCGCTGTATTTCTATTACCAATAAACTACATATTTGCTGGAAATTACTGAAATATCGATATTTTGATAAAATAATCTATTTTAGAACATACAAAGCTGGTCTCGGAGATAATGATTTTTTAGTATTGATCTGCACATTACTAGACTAAACCATGGGCAAATCCGAATCCGAGATCAACCATAACAACTGCAATGGGCTACAGGGTCTGTTGACTGTAGAGGGATTATAAACATTCGGACATTATAGTTTAAAGGTCTCGTGAAGTGCTTTGAAATGTGCATATTGGTATTCAAAATTTGATGTAGTCTCAATTGAAATGTAAACACAGGTTGAGGCATAGAGTAGTTCCTCCCCTTTTTAATAAAACAGCCAGTGAGAGTGGTTAAGCATCAAATGAAAAGCATACAAGAAGCGTCTTGAAGGGGGTGGGGTATGTCGGATACTAGAGAGCATTTGATTGGTCAGATGAGAAATTTATGTATGAAGTGACCTCAAAATAAAAAAAAAAAGATCCATTTAGGTGTCCTGCCACACTCATTCACACACACACTCATACACTATGGCCGATTTAGTTCATTAATTCCCCTATAGTGCATATGTTTGGACTGTGGGGGAAACCGGAGCACCCGGAGGAAACCCACACCAACACGGGGAGAACATGCAAACTCCACACAGAAATGCCAAGTGGCCCAACCGGGACTCAAACCAGCGACCTTCTTGCTCTGAGGTGAAAGTGCTAACCACTGAGCCACCGTGACACCCACAATTTTGAAAAACTTTTCAGAAACGCAGGGGAAAAACTACACTGATGTCACGTAAACATACCCTTAATCAATAAAAAGATTAACTCACCAGTCACTGAGTAGTTCAAAACAACAAGAGCCAATTCCACGGATGTCTCTTTGATTCAGCTCTTCGTTTAATTGTGCACTTTTCGGCTTGTTTTTGACCTCTAGAATGTTTAATGAATTCATATCATTATCCTCCCTCATGTTAAATCCTGCTCAATGTCATTAGCCGTCAGTAATTACTGAGTGTTTTTTCCCGCATGTCTGTAATTTACTGTGAAATGAATATGACACATTCTGTTTTGTTTTACATTTTAGGTTAATTACACCCTGTTATGTTTAATTATGGAAATCAAGCGAGTGAAATTCGGTTTCTGTAATGAAGAGAAGCCCGTTTGCCTTAATATAATGATTGAGGAAGAAAGAGGCCAGTTTTTGAAGACTACCACAACATGCAGAGTTATGCCTCAGTCATACTAGAGTTTAAGCTACGAAATTCTGTCGTACAGCACTGTGAAAAGGGGCGGGATCAAACAAGATGATTACACATTTAATAAAGTGAGCGATTGGTCCATATTTAAAAATTTCTGTCTAGAGAGGTCATGATTTGATCCTCAAATTAATCTCACGCAGTCAAGTGATGCGATTTCGCAGGTCAGAGTTCACCAAGCTTGAACTTTGCACTGCAGTGAACTGTGAACTTGCCGCACAAACTTGCGTTTCCAGTCTGACGCATTCGCGTGTGTATGGATGGAAGTCTATAAGGCAAGTCATTGTATACTGATGGTTTGTTCTGTAGAAAATTTATAAAAATTGCTTAAAGGAGCTAATAATTTTACCCTAAAAATGGCTTTTACAAAAATTCAAAACTGCTTTTATTTTAGCAGAAATGAAACAAATAAGACTTTCTCCAGAAGAAAAAATATTATCAGACATACTGTGAAAAATTCCTTGCTCTGTTAAACATCATTTGGGAAATATTTCATTCATTCATTCATTTTCTTTTCGGCTCAGTCCCTTTATCAATCAGGGGTCGCCACTGTGGAATGAACCGCCAACTTATCCAGCAAGTTTTTACGCAGTGAATGCCCTTCCAGCTGCAACCCATCTCTGGGAAGCATCCACACACACATCCACACACACACACACACACACACACACACACACACACACACACACACACACACACACACACACACATACACTATGGACAATTTAGCCTACCCAATTCACCTGTACCGCATGTCTTTGGACTGTGGGGGAAACCGGAGCACCCGGAGGAAACCCACGTGAACGCAGGGAGAACATGCAAACTCCACACAGAAACACCAACTGACCCAGCTGAGGCTCGAACCAGCGACCTTCTTGCTGTGAGGCGACAGCACTACCTACTGCACCACTAGGAAATATTTAAGAAAGAAAAAAATATTCAAAGGGAGGCTAATAATTCTGACTTCAACTGTAGATGGAGTGCAAAACCCAGACTCACTTTTAAACAACCCAAATACTTGTAATGCTTTCACACTTTACAGGTTTGCTGCATTAATAAACTGTCTTGAGCTCTGTCTGGTCTGATTTTTCTATGTGCATTTTGATTGGATGGGAATCACAGGATCAATTCTTCTGCTTAACTAATCGCCGCAGAGAATAGAAAATAAGCATAACGTAGTGACTGAATGTAGAAATAAAGTAGTGCAGTAAAAGCACACATTTTTAAAAGTAAAGTACAATCATTGACTACAATTAATTGAGTACAATTGGAAATTCTTAAATATAGTGATTACAGTATTTGTAGTTCATTACTTTACACCACTCTACACTACCTGACAAAAGTCTTGTCTAGGAGCAACAAATAATATCTTGACGTCAAGTTAATCGTTTAGAAAAGTGGCAGAAGGTGAATTGATCGGTTGAACTGCATCACGATCATCACAAATACTGCAGGAGCTACTGGAACCTGCATGAAGCCAAGATTATCACAGAAATTAGTCAAGTTTGGTGAAGGAAAAGTCATGGTTTGGGGTTACATTCAGTATGGGGGGCGTTTGAGAGATCTGCAACATCAACAGCCTGAGGTATCAAGACATCTGTGCTGCTCATTACACTACAAACCACAGGAAAGGGGCAATTCTCCAGCAGGATAGCGCTCCTGCTCATACTTCAGCCTCCACATCAAAGCTCCTGAAAGCAAGCTGCTCCAGGATTGACCAGCCCAGTCACTAGACATGAACATTATTGAGCATGTCTGGGGTAAAATGAAGGAGGAGGCGTTGAAGATGAACACAAAGAGTCTTGATGAACTCAGGGAGTCCTGCTGAAGGCTTTCTTCGCCATTCCAGATGACTTTATTAATCAGTGATGTGAGTCAGTGCAGAGATGTATGGATGCAGTCCTCCAAGCTCATGATGGAGTCAGACACAATATTCATTCTGTCTCCACTGCAGCAGGACTTTATATTCGATACTGGACATTATTTCTGTTCAAGACTTTAGTGTAAGCAGAGTCAGAGCTTACTGTCCTAATCAAATCAGTCAACATCAAGACATGATCAGATTTTATTGTGGTCAAATAAGCGTCATCTAGAGCCTTTTGCCCCTCATATAAACCATTTCTGATACCAAATGATCAACAAGAAGTCCAGTTATTATTTTTTGTCTCTAAAACTTAGACAGGCCACAAGACTTATTTTTCAGGTAGTGTGTTAAATTTTCCTTCCATCTGTCGCCCCTTTCAGAACAGACCTCTTGAGAATT